>NW_026108994.1:0-142298 GCF_024516045.1 Bombus affinis | reverse complement strand
ACGGTTTGGCACATACGGACATTGAAATATTCGCACCAGCCCGAGTAGCCGGAAGTATTTATCCTATTGCCTACCGACACATGTTTACAGTTTATGAATACGCTTCACATAAATAGTACTATTTCCCACATAGTACAGTGCAGTGTGATGTCCGAAATGGCTGACAAAGTTAGGTACTAGAACGAAATATATGCAAGGCAATATATGGTATTTGTATAGCTTGGAAGTTGTGACCGTTGCTCGCTCGCTCCGCTCGCTCGTAAAAATCTAGTCCAACCTCACAACCGATACGACATGTTCGCAAAATTAGAAATATGTCGCCACCATATCGAATAATGAACGGAAGATGGATTGGTTTTAGGTTAGGCTATAGCTTTCCGTGCGAACGCAGCGAGCGAGATTCGCGTAAGGTGTGTCACAAACCAACGGTTTGGCACATACGGACATTGAAATATTCGCACCAGCCCGAGGAGCCGGAAGTCTTTATCCTATTGCCTTCTGACAAATGTTTACGGTTAACCAATAGTTTCACATAATTAGTACCGTTTCCTCATAGTACAGTGCAATGTGATGTCCCGAAATGGCTGACAAAATTAGGTACTAGCACGAAATATATGCAAGGCAATATATGGCATATGTATAGCTTGGAAATTGTGACCGTTGCTCGCTCGCTCCGCTCGCTCGTAAAAATCACGTCCAACCTCACAACCGATCCGACACGTTCGCAAATTTGAAATATGTCGCCATCATATCGAATAATGAACGCAAGGTGGATTGGTTTTTAGGTTAGGCTATAGTTTTCGAGCGAGCGCAGCGAGCGAGAGATGCGTAAAGGTGTGTCATAAAACAACGGTTTGGCACATACGGACATTGAAATATTCGCACCAGCCCGATGAGCCGGAAGTATTTATCCTATTGCCTACCGACCACATGTTTACAGTTTATGAATAGTTTCACATAAATAGTACTATTTCCACATAGTACAGTGCAATGTGATGTCCGAAATGGATGACAAAATTAGGTACTAGCACGAAATATATGCAAGGCAATATATGGTATATGTATAGCTTGGAAATTGTGACCGTTGCTCGCTCGCTCCGCTCGCTCGTAAAAATCTAGTCCAACCTCACAACCGATCGGACACGTTCGCAAATTTGAAATATGTCGCCATCATATGAAATACTCAACGCAATATGGATTGGTTTTAGGTTAGGCTATAGTTTTCGAGCGAGCGCAGCAAGCGAGAGACGCGTAAAGGTGTGTCACAAACCAACGGTTTGGCACATACGGACATTGAAATATTCGCACCAGCCCGAGGAGCCGGAAGTCTTTATCCTATTGCTACTGACAAATGTTTACAGTTTATCAATAGTTTCACATAAATAGTACTATTTCCACATAGTACAGTGCAATGTGATGTCCGAAATGGCTAACAAAATTATGTAATAACACGAAATATATGCAAGGCAATATATGGTATTTGTATAGCTTGGAAGTTGTGACCGTTGCTCGCTCGCTCCGCTCGCTCGTAAAAAATCTAGTCCACCCTCACAACCGATCCGACACGTTCGCAAATTTGAAATATGTCGCCATCATATCGAATAATGAACGCAAGATGGATTGGTTTTAGGTTAGGCTATAGTTTTCGAGCAAGCGCAGCGAGCGAGAGACGCGTATAGGTGTGTCATAAAACCAACGGTTTGGCACATACGGACATTGAAATATTCGCACCAGCCCGAGGAGCCGGAAGTATTTATCCTATTGCCTACCGACACATGTTTACAGTTTATGAATAGTTTCACATAAATAGTACTATTTCCTCATAGTACAGGGCAATGTGATGTCCGAAATGGCTGACAAAATTAGGTAAATAACACGAAATATATGCAAGGCAATATATGGTATATGTATAGCTTGGAAGTTGTGACCGTTGCTCGCTCTCATCCGCTCGCTCGTAAAAATCTAGACCAACCTCACAACCGCTCGGACACGTTCGCAAATTTGAAATATGTCGCCATCATATGAAATACTGAAAGCAATATGGATTGGTTTTAGGTTAGGCTATAGCTTTTGTGCGAGCGCAGCGAGCGAGAGACGCGTAAAGGTGTGTCACAAACCAACGGTTTGGCACATACGGACATTGAAATATTCGCACCAGCCCGAGGAGCCGGAAGTATTTATCCTATTGCCTACTGACAAATGCTTACAGTTTATGAATAGTTTCACATAAATAGTACTATTTCCACATATAACAGTGCAATGTGATGTCCAAAATGGCTGACAAAAGTAGGTAATAATAAGAAATATATGCAAGGCAATATATGGTATATGTATAGCTTGGAAATTGTGACCGTTGCTCGCTCGCTCCGCTCGCTCGTAAAAATCTAGTCCAACCTCACAACCGATCGGACACGTTCGCAAATTTGAAATATGTCGCCATCATATGAAATACTCACGCAATATGGATTGGTTTTAGGTTAGGCTATAATTTTCGAGCGAGCGCAGCGAGCGAGAGACGCGTAAAGGTGTGTCACAAACCAACGGTTTGGCACATACGGACATTGAAATATTCGCACCAGCCCGAGGAGCCGGAAGTCTTTATCCTATTGCTACTGACAAATGTTTACAGTTTACCAATAGTTTCACACAAATAGTACTATTTCCACATAGTACAGTGCAATGTGATGTCCGAAATGGCTGACAAAATTATGTAATAACACGAAATATATGCAAGGCAATATATGGTATTTGTATAGCTTCGAAGTTGTGACCGTTGCTCGCTCGCTCGGCTCGCTCGTAAAAAATCTAGTCCACCCCTCACAACCGATCCGACACGTTCGCAAATTTGAAATATGTCGCCATCATATCGAATAATGAACGCAAGATGGATTGGTTTTAGGTTAGGCTATAGTTTTCGAGCAAGCGCAGCGAGCGAGAGACGCGTATAGGTGTGTCATAAACCAACGGTTTGGCACATACGGACATTGAAATATTCGCACCAGCCCGAGGAGCCGGAAGTATTTATCCTATTGCCTACCGACACATGTTTACAGTTTATGAATAGTTTCACATAAATAGTACTATTTCCTCATAGTACAGTGCAATGTGATGTCCGAAATGGCTGACAAAATTTGGTAATAACACGAAATATATGCAAGGCAATATATGGTATATGTATAGCTTGGAAGTTGTGACCGTTGCTCGCTCTCTCCGCTCGCTCGTACAAATCTAGACCAACCTCACAACCGCTCGGACACGTTCGCAAATTTGAAATATGTCGCCATCATATGAAATACTGAAAGCAATATGGATTGGTTTTAGGTTAGGCTATAGCTTTTGTGCGAGCGCAGCGAGCGAGAGACGCGTAAAGGTGTGTCACAAACCAACGGTTTGGCACATACGGACATTGAAATATTCGCACCAGCCCGAGGAGCCGGAAAGTATTTATCCTATTGCCTACTGACAAATGCTTACAGTTTATGAATAGTTTCACATAAATAGTACTATTTCCACATATAACAGTGCAATGTGATGTCCAAAATGGCTGACAAAAGTAGGTAATAATAAGAAATATATGCAAGGCAATATATGGTATATGTATAGCTTGGAAAATTGTGACCGTTGCTCGCTCGCTCCGCTCGCTCGTAAAAATCTAGTCCAACCTCACAACCGATCGGACACGTTCGCAAATTTGAAATATGTCGCCATCATATGAAATACTCAACGCAATATGGATTGGTTTTAGGTTAGGCTATAGTTTTCGAGCGAGCGCAGCGAGCGAGAGACGCGTAAAGGTGTGTCACAAACCAACGGTTTGGCACATACGGACATTGAAATATTCGCACCAGCCCGAGGAGCCGGAAGTCTTTATCCTATTGCTACTGACAAATGTTTACAGTTTACCAATAGTTTCACATAAATAGTACTATTTCCACATAGTACAGTGCAATGTGATGTCCGAAATGGCTGACAAAATTATGTAATAACACGAAATATATGCAAGGCAATATATGGTATTTGTATAGCTTGGAAGTTGTGACCGTTGCTCGCTCGCTCGGCTCGCTCGTAAAAAATCTAGTCCACCCTCACAACCGATCCGACACGTTCGCAAATTTGAAATATGTCCGCCATCATTTCGAATAATGAACGCAAGATGGATTGGTTTTTAGGTTAGGCTATAGTTTTCGAGCAAGCGCAGCGAGCGAGAGACGCGTATAGGTGTGTCATAAACCAACGGTTTGGCACATACGGACATTGAAATATTCGCACCAGCCCGAGGAGCCGGAAGTATTTATCCTATTGCCTACCGACACATGTTTACAGTTTATGAATAGTTTCACATAAATAGTACTATTTCCTCACAGTACAGTGCAATGTGATGTCCGAAATGGCTGACAAAATTAGGTAATAACACGAAATATATGCAAGGCAATATATGGTATATGTATAGCTTGGAAGTTGTGACCGTTGCTCGCTCTCTCCGCTCGCTCGTAAAAATCTAGACCAACCTCACAACCGCTCGGACACGTTCGCAAATTTGAAATATGTCGCCATCATATGAAAATACTGAAAGCAATATGGATTGGTTTTAGGTTAGGCTATAGCTTTTGTGCGAGCGCAGCGAGCGAGAGACGCGTAAAGGTGTGTCACAAACCAACGGTTTGGCACATACGGACATTGAAATATTCGCACCAGCCCGAGGAGCCGGAAGTATTTATCCTATTGCCTACTGACAAATGCTTACAGTTTATGAATAGTTTCACATAAATAGTACTATTTCCACATATAACAGTGCAATGTGATGTCCAAAATGGCTGACAAAAGTAGGTAATAATAAGAAATATATGCAAGGCAATATATGGTATATGTATAGCTTGGAAATTGTGACCGTTGCTCGCTCGCTCCGCTCGCTCGTAAAAATCTAGTCCAAACCTCACAACCGATCGGGACAACGTTCGCAAATTTGAAATATGTCGCCATCATATGAAATACTCAACGCATTATGGATTGGTTTTAGGTTAGGCTATAGTTTTCGAGCGAGCGCAGCGGGCGAGAGACGCGTAAAGGTGTGTCACAAACCAACGGTTTGGCAACATACGGACATTGAAATATTCGCACCAGCCCGAGGAGCCGGAAGTCTTTATCCTATTGCTACTGACAAATGTTTACAGTTTACCAATAGTTTCACATAAATAGTACTATTTCCACATAGTACAGTGCAATGTGATGTCCGAAATGGCTGACAAAATTATGTAATAACACGAAATATATGCAAGGCAATATATGGTATTTGTATAGCTTGGAAGTTGTGACCGTTGCTCGCTCGCTCCGCTCGCTCGTAAAAAATCTAGTCCACCCTCACAACCGATCCGACACGTTCGCAAATTTGAAATATGTCGCCATCATATCGAATAATGAACGCAAGATGGATTGGTTTTAGGTTAGGCTATAGTTTCGAGCAAGCGCAGCGAGCGGAGAGACGCGTATAGGTGTGTCATAAACCAACGGTTTGGCACATACGGACATTGAAATATTCGCACCAGCCCGAGGAGCCGGAAGTATTTATCCTATTGCCTACCGACACATGTTTACAGTTTATGAATAGTTTCACATAAATAGTACTATTTCCTCACAGTACAGTGCAATGTGATGTCCGAAATGGCTGACAAAATTAGGTAATAACACGAAATATATGGAAGGCAATATAAGGTATATGTATAGCTTGGAAATTGTGACCGTTGCTCGCTCGCTCCGCTCGCTCGTAAAAATCTAGTCCAACCTCACAACCGATCGGACACGTTCGCAAATTTGAAATATGTCGCCATCATATGAAATACTCAACGCAATATGGATTGGTTTTAGGTTAGGCTATAGTTTTCGAGCGAGCGCAGCGAGCGAGAGACGCGTAAAGGTGTGTCACAAACCAACGGTTTGGCACATACGGACATTGAAATATTCGCACCAGCCCGAGGAGCCGGAAGTCTTTATCCTATTGCTACTGACAAATGTTTACAGTTTACCAATAGTTTCACATAAATAGTACTATTTCCACATAGTACAGTGCAATGTGATGTCCGAAATGGCTGACAAAATTATGTAATAACACGAAATATATGCAAGGCAATATATGGTATTTGTATAGCTTGGAAGTTGTGACCGTTGCTCGCTCGCTCGGCTCGCTCGTAAAAAATCTAGTCCACCCTCACCAACCGATCCGACACGTTCGCAAATTTGAAATATGTCGCCATCATTTCGAATAATGAACGCAAGATGGATTGGTTTTAGGTTAGGCTATAGTTTTCGAGCAAGCGCAGCGAGCGAGAGACGCGTATAGGTGTGTCATAAACCAACGGTTTGGCACATACGGACATTGAAATATTCGCACCAGCCCGAGGAGCCGGAAGTATTTATCCTATTGCCTACCGACACATGTTTACAGTTTATGAATAGTTTCACATAAATAGTACTATTTCCTCACAGTACAGTGCAATGTGATGTCCCGAAATGGCTGACAAAATTAGGTAATAACACGAAATATATGCAAGGCAATATATGGTATATGTATAGCTTGGAAGTTGTGACCGTTGCTCGCTCTCTCCGCTCGCTCGTAAAAATCTAGACCAACCTCACAACCGCTCGGACACGTTCGCAAATTTGAAATATGTCGCCATCATATGAAATACTGAAAGCAATATGGATTGGTTTTAGGTTAGGCTATAGCTTTTGTGCGAGCGCAGCGAGCGAGAGACGCGTAAAGGTGTGTCACAAACCAACGGTTTGGCACATACGGACATTGAAATATTCGCACCAGCCCGAGGAGCCGGAAGTATTTATCCTATTGCCTACTGACAAATGCTTACAGTTTATGAATAGTTTCACATAAATAGTACTATTTCCACATATAACAGTGCAATGTGATGTCCAAAATGGCTGACAAAAGTAGGTAATAATAAGAAATATATGCAAGGCAATATATGGTATATGTATAGCTTGGAAATTGTGACCGTTGCTCGCTCGCTCCGCTCGCTCGTAAAAATCTAGTCCAACCTCACAACCGATCGGACACGTTCGCAAATTTGAAATATGTCGCCATCATATGAAATACTCAACGCAATATGGATTGGTTTTAGGTTAGGCTATAGTTTTCGAGCGAGCGCAGCGGGCGAGAGACGCGTAAAGGTGTGTCACAAACCAACGGTTTGGGCACATACGGACATTGAAATATTCGCACCAGCCCGAGGAGCCGGAAGTCTTTATCCTATTGCTACTGACAAATGTTTTACAGTTTACCAATAGTTTCACATAAATAGTACTATTTCCACATAGTACAGTGCAATGTGATGTCCGAAATGGCTGACAAAATTATGTAATAACACGAAATATATGCAAGGCAATATATGGTATTTGTATAGCTTGGAAGTTGTGACCGTTGCTCGCTCGCTCCGCTCGCTCGTAAAAAATCTAGTCCACCCTCACAACCGATCCGACACGTTCGCAAATTTGAAATATGTCGCCATCATATCGAATAATGAACGCAAGATGGATTGGTTTTAGGTTAGGCTATAGTTTTCGAGCAAGCGCAGCGAGCGAGAGACGCGTATAGGTGTGTCATAAACCAACGGTTTGGCACATACGGACATTGAAATATTCGCACCAGCCCGAGGAGCCGGAAGTATTTATCCTATTGCCTACCGACACATGTTTACAGTTTATGAATAGTTTCACATAAATAGTACTATTTCCTCACAGTACAGTGCAATGTGATGTCCGAAATGGCTGACAAAATTAGGTAATAACACGAAATATATGGAAGGCAATATAAGGTATATGTATAGCTTGGAAATTGTGACCGTTGCTCGCTCGCTCCGCTCGCTCGTAAAAATCTAGTCCAACCTCACAACCGATCCCACACGTTCGCAAATTTGAAATATGTCGCCACCATATCGAATAATGAACGGAAGATGGATTGGTTTTAGGTTAGGCTATAGTTTACGAACGAGCGCAGCGAGCGAGAGACGCGTAAAGGTGTGTCATAAACCAACGGTTTGGCACATACGGACATTGAAATATTCGCACCAGCCCGAGGAGCCGGAAGTATTTATCCTATTGCTACTGACAAATGTTTACAGTTTACCAATAGTTTCACATAAATAGTACTATTTCCACATAGTACAGTGCAATGTGATGTCCGAAATGGCTGACAAAATTATGTAATAACACGAAATATATGCAAGGCAATATATGGTATATGTATAGCTTGGAAATTGTGACCGTTGCTCACTCGCTCCGCTCGCTCGTCAAAATCTAGTCCAACCTCACAACCGATCCGATACGTTCGCAAATTTGAAATATGTCGCCACCATATCGAATAATGAACGGAAGATGGATTGGTTTTAGGTTAGGCTATAGCTTTCGTGCGCGCGCAGCGAGCGAGAGACGCGTAAAGGTGTGTCACAAACCAACGGTTTGGCACATACGGACATTGAAATATTCGCACCAGCCCGAGGAGCCGGAAGTATTTATCCTGTTGCCTACCGACACATGTTTACAGTTTATGAATAGTTCCACATAAATAGTACTATTTCCACATAGTACAGTGCAATGTGATGTCCGAAATGGCTGACAACGTTAGGTACTAGCACGAAATATATGCAAGGCAATATATGGTATATGTATAGCTTGGAAATTGTGACCGTTGCTCGCTCGCTCCGCTCGCTCGTAAAAATCTAGTCCACCCTCACAACCGATCGGACACGTTCGCAAATTTCAAATATGTCGCCAGCATATCGAATAATGAACGGAAGATGGATTGGTTTTAGGTTAGGCTATAGCTTTCGTGCGAGCGCAGCGAGCGAGAGACGCGTAAAGGTGTGTCACAAACCAACGGTTTGGCACATACGGACATTGAAATATTCGCACCAGCACGAGGAGCCGGAAGTCTTTATCCTATTGCCTACCGACACATGTTTACAGTTTATGAGTAGCTTCACATAATTAGTACTATTTCCACATAGTACAGTGCAATGTGATGTCCGAAATGGCTGACAAAATTAGGTACTAGCACGAAATATATGCAAGGCAATATATGGTATATGTATAGCTTGGAATTTGTGACCGTTGCTCGCTCGCTCCGCTCGCTCGTAAAAATCTAGTCCACCCTCACAACCGATCCGACACGTTCGCAAATTTGAAATATGTCGCCAGCATATCGAATAATGAACGGAAGATGGATTGGTTTTAGGTTAGGCTATAGCTTTCGTGCGAGCGCAGCGAGCGAGTGACGCGTAAAGGTGTGTCACAAACCAACGGTTTGGCACATACGGACATTGAAATATTCGCACCAGCCCGAGGTGCCGGAAGTATTTATCCTGTTGCCTACCGACACATGTTTACAGTTTATGAATAGTTTCACATAAATAGCACTATTTCCACATAGTACAGTGCAATGTGATGTCCGAAATGGATGACAAAATTAGGTACAAGCACGAAATATATGCAAGACAATATATGGTATATGTATAGCTTGGAAATTGTGACCGTTGCTCGCTCGCGCCGTTCGCTCGTAAAAATCTAGTCCAACCCCACAACCGATCCGACACGTTCGCAAATTTGAAATATGTCGCCATCATATCGAATAATGAACGCAAGATGGATTGGTTTTAGGTTAGGCTATAGTTTTCGAGCGAGCGCAGCGAGCGAGAGACGCGTATAGGTGTGTCATAAACCAACGGTTTGGCACATACGGACATTGAAATATTCGCACCAGCCCGAGGAGCCGGAAGTACTTATCCTATTGCCTACCGACACATGTTTACAGTTTATGAATAGTTTCACATAAATAGTACTATTTCCTCACAGTACAGTGCAATGTGATGTCCGAAATGGCTGACAAAATTAGGTAATAACACGAAATATATGGAAGGCAATATAAGGTATATGTATAGCTTGGAAATTGTGACCGTTGCTCGCTCGCTCCGCTCGCTCGTAAAAATCTAGTCCAACCTCACAACCGATCCCACACGTTCGCAAATTTGAAATATGTCGCCACCATATCGAATAATGAACGGAAGATGGATTGGTTTTAGGTTAGGCTATAGTTTACGAACGAGCGCAGCGAGCGAGAGACGCGTAAAGGTGTGTCATAAACCAACGGTTTGGCACATACGGACATTGAAATATTCGCACCAGCCCGAGGAGCCGGAAGTATTTATCCTATTGCTACTGACAAATGTTTACAGTTTACCAATAGTTTCACATAAATAGTACTATTTCCACATAGTACAGTGCAATGTGATGTCCGAAATGGCTGACAAAATTATGTAATAACACGAAATATATGCAAGGCAATATATGGTATATGTATAGCTTGGAAATTGTGACCGTTGCTCACTCGCTCCGCTCGCTCGTCAAAATCTAGTCCAACCTCACAACCGATCCGATACGTTCGCAAATTTGAAATATGTCGCCACCATATCGAATAATGAACGGAAGATGGATTGGTTTTAGGTTAGGCTATAGCTTTCGTGCGCGCGCAGCGAGCGAGAGACGCGTAAAGGTGTGTCACAAACCAACGGTTTGGCACATACGGACATTGAAATATTCGCACCAGCCCGAGGAGCCGGAAGTATTTATCCTGTTGCCTACCGACACATGTTTACAGTTTATGAATAGTTCCACATAAATAGTACTATTTCCACATAGTACAGTGCAATGTGATGTCCGAAATGGCTGACAACGTTAGGTACTAGCACGAAATATATGCAAGGCAATATATGGTATATGTATAGCTTGGAAATTGTGACCGTTGCTCGCTCGCTCCGCTCGCTCGTAAAAATCTAGTCCACCCTCACAACCGATCGGACACGTTCGCAAATTTCAAATATGTCGCCAGCATATCGAATAATGAACGGAAGATGGATTGGTTTTAGGTTAGGCTATAGCTTTCGTGCGAGCGCAGCGAGCGAGAGACGCGTAAAGGTGTGTCACAAACCAACGGTTTGGCACATACGGACATTGAAATATTCGCACCAGCACGAGGAGCCGGAAGTCTTTATCCTATTGCCTACCGACACATGTTTACAGTTTATGAGTAGCTTCACATAATTAGTACTATTTCCACATAGTACAGTGCAATGTGATGTCCGAAATGGCTGACAAAATTAGGTACTAGCACGAAATATATGCAAGGCAATATATGGTATATGTATAGCTTGGAATTTGTGACCGTTGCTCGCTCGCTCCGCTCGCTCGTAAAAATCTAGTCCACCCTCACAACCGATCCGACACGTTCGCAAATTTGAAATATGTCGCCAGCATATCGAATAATGAACGGAAGATGGATTGGTTTTAGGTTAGGCTATAGCTTTCGTGCGAGCGCAGCGAGCGAGTGTCGCGTAAAGGTGTGTCACAAACCAACGGTTTGGCACATACGGACATTGAAATATTCGCACCAGCCCGAGGTGCCGGAAGTATTTATCCTATTGCCTACCGACACATGTTTACAGTTTATGAATAGTTTCACATAAATAGTACTATTTCCTCACAGTACAGTGCAATGTGATGTCCGAAATGGCTGACAAAATTAGGTAATAACACGAAATATATGGAAGGCAATATAAGGTATATGTATAGCTTGGAAATTGTGACCGTTGCTCGCTCGCTCCGCTCGCTCGTAAAAATCTAGTCCAACCTCACAACCGATCCCACACGTTCGCAAATTTGAAATATGTCGCCACCATATCGAATAATGAACGGAAGATGGATTGGTTTTAGGTTAGGCTATAGTTTTCGAACGAGCGCAGCGAGCGAGAGACGCGTAAAGGTGTGTCATAAACCAACGGTTTGGCACATACGGACATTGAAATATTCGCACCAGCCCGAGGAGCCGGAAGTATTTATCCTATTGCCTACCGACACATGTTTACAGTTTATGAATCGTTTCACATAAATAGTACTATTTCCACATAGTACAGTGCAATGTGATGTCCGAAATGGCTGACACAATTAGGTACTAGCACGAAATATATGCAAGGCAATATATGGTATATGTATAGCTTGGAAATTGTGACCATTGCTCGCTCGCAAAAATCTAGTCCAACCTCACAAGCGATCCGACACGTTCGCCAATTTGAAATATGTCGCCACCATATCCAATAATGAACGGAAGATGGATTGGTTTTAGGTTAGGCTATAGCTTTCGTGCGAGCGCAGCGAGCGAGAGACGCGTAAAGGTGTGTCACAAACCAACGGTTTGGCACATACGGACATTGAAACATTCGCAACAGCCCGAGGAGCCGGAAGTCTTTATCCTATTGCCTACTGACAAATGCATACAGTTTATGAATAGTTTCACATAAATAGTACTATTTCCACATATAACAGTGCAATGTGTTGTCCAAAATGGCTGACAAAAGTAGGTAATAATAAGAAATATAAGCAAGGCAATATAAGGTATATGTATAGCTTGGAAATTGTGACCGTTGCACGCTCGCTCCGCTCGCTCGTAAAAGTCTCGTCCAACCTCACCACCGATCCGACACGTTCCCAAATTTGAAATATGTCGCCACCATATCGAATAATGAACGGAAGATGGATTGGTTTTAGGTTAGGCTATAGCTTTCGTGCGAGCGCAGCGAACGAGAGACGCGTAAAGGTGTGTCACAAACCAACGGGTTGGCACATACGGACATTGAAATATACGCACCAGCCCGAGGAGCCGGAAGTCTTTATCCTATTGCCTTCTGACAAATGTTTACGGTTTACCAATAGTTTCACATAATTAGTACCGTTTCCTCATAGTACAGTGCAACGTGATGTCCGAAATGGTTGACAAAATTAGGTACAAGCACGAAATATATGCAAGGCAATATATGGTATATGTATAGCTTGGAAATTGTGACCATTGCTCACTCGCTCCGCTCGCTCGTCAAAATCTAGTCCAACCTCACAACCGATCCGACACGTTCGCAAATTTGAAATATGTCGCCACCATATCGAATAATGAACGGAAGATGGATTGGTTTTAGGTTAGGCTATAGCTTTCGTGCGAGCGCAGCGAGCGAGAGACGCGTAAAGGTGTGTCACAAACCAACGGTTTGGCACATACGGACATTGAAATATTCGCACCAGCCCGAGTAGCCGGAAGTATTTATCCTGTTGCCTACCGACACATGTTTACAGTTTATGAATAGTTCCACATAAATAGTACTATTTCCACATAGTACAGTGCAATGTTATGTCCGAAATGGCTGACAACGTTAGGTACTAGCACGAAATATATGCAAGGCAATATATGGTATATGTATAGCTTGGAAATTGTGATCGTTGCTCGCTCGCTCCGCTCGCTCGTAAAAATCTAGTCCACCCTCACAACCGATCCGACACGTTCGCAAATTTGAAATATGTCGCCAGCATATCGAATAATGAACGGAAGATGGATTGGTTTTAGGTTAGGCTATAGCTTTCGTGCGAGCGCAGCGAGCGAGTGACGCGTAAAGGTGTGTCACAAACCAACGGTTTGGCACATACGGACATTGAAATATTCGCACCAGCCCGAGGTGCCGGAAGTATTTATCCTGTTGCCTACCGACACATGTTTACAGTTTATGAATAGTTTCACATAAATAGTACTATTTCCACATAGTACAGTGCAATAGGATGTCCGAAATGGCTGACAAAGTTAGGTACTAGCACGAAATATATGCAAGGCAATATATGGTATATGTATAGCTTGGAAATTGTGAAGGTTGCTCGCTCGCTCCGCTCGCTCGTAAAAATCTAGTCCACCCTCACAACCGATCCGACACGTTCGCAAATTTGAAATATGTCGCCAGCATATCGAATAATGAACGGAAGATGGATTGGTTTTAGGTTAGGCTATAGCTTTTGTGCGAGCGCAGCGAGCGAGAGACGCGTAAAGGTGTGTCACAAACCAACGGTTTGGCACATACGGACATTGAAATATTCGCACCAGCCCGAGGAGCCGGAAGTATTTATCCTGTTGCCTACCGACACATGTTTACAGTTTATGAATAGTTTCACATAAATAGTACTATTTCCACATAGTACAGTGCAATGTGATGTCCGAAATGGCTGACAAAGTTAGGTACTAGCACGAAATATATGCAAGGCAATATATGGTATATGTATAGCTTGGAAATTGTGACCGTTGCTCGCTCGCTCCGCTCGCTCGTAAAAATCTAGTCCAACCTCACAACCGATCGGACACGTTTGCAAATTTGAAATATGTCGCCATCATATGAAATACTCAACGCAATATGGATTGGTTTTAGGTTAGGCTACAGTTTTTGAGCGAGCAGAGCGAGCGAGGGACGCGTAAAGGTGTGTCATAAATGAACGGTTTGGCACATACGGACATTGAAATATTCGCATCAGCCCGAGGAGCCGGAAGTATTTATCCTATTGCCTACCGACACATGTTTACAGTTTATGAATAGTTTCACAAAATTAGTACCGTTTCCTCAAAGTACAGTGCAATGTGATGTCCGAAATGGCTGACAAAATTAGGTACTAGCACGAAATATATGCAAGGCAATATATGGTATATGTATAGCTTGGAATTTGTGACCGTTGCTCGCTCGCTCCGCTCGCTCGTAAAAATCTAGTCCACCCTCACAACCGATCCGACACGTTCGCAAATTTGAAATATGTCGCCAGCATATCGAATAATGAACGGAAGATGGATTGGTTTTAGGTTAGGCTATAGCTTTCGTGCGAGCACAGCGAGCGAGAGACGCGTAAAGGTGTGTCACAAACCAACGGTTTGGCACATACGGACATTGAAATATTCGCACCAGCCCGAGGAGCCGGAAGTCTTTATCCTATTGCCTTCTGACAACTGTTTACGGTTTACCAATAGTTTCACAAAATTAGTACCGTTTCCTCAAAGTACAGTGCAATGTGATGTCCGAAATGGCTGACAACATTAGGTACTAGCACGAAATATATGCAAGGCACTATATGGTATATGTATAGCTTGGAATTTGTGACCGTTGCTCGCTCGCTCCGCTCGCTCGTAAAAATCTAGTCCACCCTCACAACCGATCCGACACGTTCGCAAATTTGAAATATGTCGCCAGCATATCGAATAATGAACGGAAGATGGGTTGGTTTTAGGTTAGGCTATAGCTTTCGTGCGAGCGCAGCGAGCGAGAGACGCGTAAATGTGTGTCACAAACCAACGGTTTGGCACATACGGACATTGAAATATTCGCACCAGCCCGAGGAGCCGGAAGTCTTTATCCTATTGCCTACCGACACATGTTTACAGTTTATGAGTAGCTTCACATAATTAGTGCTATTTCCACATAGTACAGTGCAATGTGATGTCCGAAATGGCTGACAAAATTAGGTACTAGCACGAAATATATGCAAGGCAATATATGGTATATGTATAGCTTGGAAATTGTGACCGTTGCTCACTCCCTCCGCTCGCTCGTAAAAATCTAGTCCAACCTCACAACCGATCCGACACGTTCGCAAATTTGAAATATGTCGCCACCATATCAAATAATGAACGGAAGATGGATTGGTTTTAGGTTAGGCTATAGCTCTCGTGCGAGCGCAGCGAGCGAGAGACGCGTAAAGGTGTGTCACAAACCAACGGTTTGGCACATACGGACATTGAAATATTCGCACCAGCCCGAGGAGCCGGAAGTCTTTATCCTATTGCCTTCTGACAAATGTTTACGGTTTACCAATAGTTTCACAAAATTAGTACCGTTTCCTCATAGTACAGTGCAACGTGATGTCCGAAATGGCTGACAAAATTAGGTAACAACACGAAATATATGGAAGGCAATATAAGGTATATGTATAGCTTGGAAATTATGACCGTTGCTCGCTCGCTCCGATCGTTCGTAAAAATCTAGTCCAACCTCACAACCGATCCGACACGTTCGCAAATTTGAAATATGTCGCCATCATATGAAATACTGAACGCAATATGGATTGGTTTTAGGTTAGTCTATAGCTTTCGTGCGAGCGCAGCGAGCGAGAGACGCGTAAAGGTGTGTCACAAACCAACGGTTTGGCACATACGGACATTGAAATATTCGCACCAGCCCGAGGAGCCGGAAGTATTTATCCTGTTGCCTACCGACGCATGTTTACAGTTTCTGAATAGCTTCACATAAATAGTACTATTTCCACATAGTGCAGTGCAATGTGATGTCCGAAATGGATGACAAAATTAGGTACTAGCACGAAATATATGCAAGGCAATATATGGTATATGTATAGCTTGGAATTTGTGACCGTTGCTCGCTCGCTCCGCTCGCTCGTAAAAATCTAGTCCAACCTCACAACCGATCCGACACGTTCGGAAATTTGAAATATGTCGCCACCATATCGAATAATGAACGGAAGATGGATTGGTTTTAGGTTAGGCTA
Source organism: Bombus affinis (assembly GCF_024516045.1). Lineage (NCBI taxonomy): Eukaryota > Metazoa > Arthropoda > Insecta > Hymenoptera > Apidae > Bombus > Bombus affinis. The sequence goes on along the minus strand of NW_026108994.1, from coordinate 125,888 downwards.
TAGCTTTCGTGCGAGCGCAGCGAGCGAGAGACGCGTAAAGGTGTGTCACAAACCAACGGTTTGGCACATACGGACATTGAAATATTCGCACCAGCCCGAGGAGCCGGAAGTATTTATCCTATTGCCTTCTGACAACTGTTTACGGTTTACCAATAGTTTCACAAAATTAGTACCGTTTCCTCAAAGTACAGTGCAATGTGATGTCCGAAATGGCTGACAAAATTAGGTACTAGCACGAAATATATGCAAGGCAATATATGGTATATGTATAGCTTGGAATTTGTGACCGTTGCTCGCTCGCTCCGCTCGCTCGTAAAAATCTAGTCCACCCTCACAACCGATCCGACACGTTCGCAAATTTGAAATATGTCGCCAGCATATCGAATAATGAACGGAAGATGGCTTGGTTTTAGGTTAGGCTATAGCTTTCGTGCGAGCGCAGCGAGCGAGAGACGCGTAAAGGTGTGTCACAAACCAACGGTTTGGCACATACGGACATTGAAATATTCGCACCAGCCCGAGGAGCCGAAAGTCATTATCCTATTGCCTTCTGAGAAATGTTTACGGTTTACCAACAGTTTCACATAATTAGTACCTTTTCCACATAGTACAGTGCAATGTGATGTCCGAAATGGATGACAAAATTAGGTACTAGCACGAAATATATGCAAGGCAATATATGGTATATGTATAGCTTGGAAATTATGACCGTTGCTCGCTCGCTCCGCTCGCTCGTAAAAATCTAGTCCAACCTCACAACCGATCCGACACGTTCGCAAATTTGAAATATGTCGCCATCATATGAAATACTGAACGCAATATGGATTGGTTTTAGGTTAGTCTATAGCATTCGTGCGAGCGCAGCGAGCGAGAGACGCGTAAAGGTGTGTCACAAACCAACGGTTTGGCACATACGGACATTGAAATATTCGCACCAGCCCGAGGAGCCGGAAGTATTTATCCTGTTGCCTACCGACACATGTTTACAGTTTATGAATAGTTTCACATAAATAGTACTATTTCCACATAGTACAGTGCAATGTGATGTCCGAAATGGCTGACAAAGTTAGGTACTAGCACGAAATATATGCAAGGCAATATATGGTATATGTATAGCTTGGAAATTGTGACGGTTGCTCGCTCGCTCCGCTCGCTCGTAAAAATCTAGCCCAACCTCACAACCGATCCGACACGTTCGCAAATTTGAAATATGTCGCCATCATATCGAATAATGAACGCAAGATGGATTAGTTTTAGGTTAGGCTATAGTTTTCGAGCGAGCGCAGCGAGCGAGAGACGCGTAAAGGTGTGTTATAAACCAACGGTTTGGCACATACGGACATTGAAATATTCGCACCAGCCCGAGGAGCCGGAAGTATTTATCCTATTGCCTACCGACACATGTTTACAGTTTATGAATAGTTTCACATAAATAGTACTATTTCCTCATAGTACAGTGCAATGTGATGTCCGAAATGGCTGACAAAATTAGGTAATAACACGAAATATATGGAAGGCAATATAAAGTATATGTATAGCTTGGAAATTGTGACCGTTGCTCGCTCGCTCCGCTCGCTCGTAAAAATCTAGTCCAACCTCACAACCGATCCCACACGTTCACAAATTTGAAATATGTCGCCACCATATCGAATAATGAACGGAAGATGGATTGGTTTTAGGTTAGGCTATAGCTTTCGTGCGAGTGCAGCGAACGAGAGACGCGTAAAGGTGTGTCACAAACCATCGGTTTGGCACATACGGACATTGATATATTCGCACCAGCCCGAGGAACCGGAAGTCTTTATCCTATTGCCTTCTGACAAATGTTTACGGTTTACCAATAGTTTCACATAATTAGTACCGTTTCCTCATAGTACAGTGCAACGTGATGTCCGAAATGGCTGACAAAATTAGGTACAAGTACGAAATATATGCAAGACAATATATGGTATATGTATAGCTTGGAAATTGTGACCGTTGCTCGCTCGCTCCGCTCGCTCGAAAAAATCTAGTCCAACCTCACAACCGATCCGACACGTTCGCAAATTTGAAATATGTCGCCACCATATCGAATAATGAACGGAAGATGGATTGGTTTTAGGTTAGGCTACAGTTTTCGTGCGAGCGCCGCGAGCGAGAGACGCGTATAGGTGTGTCATAAACCAACGGTTTGGCACATACGGACATTGAAATATTCGCACCAGCCCGAGGAGCCGAAAGTATTTATCCTATTGCCTACCGACACATGTTTACAGTTTATGAATAGTTTCACATAAATAGTACTATTTCCTCATAGTACAGTGCAATGTGATGTCCGAAATGGCTGACAAAATTAGGTAATAACACGAAATATATGGAAGGCAATATAAGGTATATGTATAGCTTGGAAATTGTGTCCGTTGCTCGCTCGCTCCGCTCGCTCGTGAAAATCTAGTCCAACCTCACAACCGATCCCACACGTTCGCAAATTTGAAATATGTCGCCACCATATCGAATAATGAACGGAAGATGGATTGGTTTTAGGTTAGGCTATAGCTTTCGTGCGAGCGCAGCGAACGAGAGACGCGTAAAGGTGTGTCACAAACCATCGGTTTGGCACATACGGACATTGATATATTCGCACCAGCCCGAGGAGCCGGAAGTCTTTATCCTATTGCCTTCTGACAAAAGTTTACGGTTTACCAATAGTTTCACATAATTAGTACCGTTTCCTCATAGTACAGTGCAACGTGATGTCCGAAATGGCTGACAAAATTAGGTAATAACACGAAATATATGGAAGGCAATATAAGGTATATGTATAGCTTGGAAATTGTGACCGTTGCTCGCTCGCTCCGCTCGCTCGTAAAAATCTAGTCCAACCCCACAACCGATCCGACAGGTTCGCAAATTTGAAATATGTCGCCATCATATCGAATAATGAACGCAAGATGGATTGGTTTTAGGTTAGGCTATAGTTTTCGAGCGAGCGCAGCGAGCGAGAGACGCGTATAGGTGTGTCATAAACCAACGGTTTGGCACATACGGACATTGAAATATTCGCACCAGCCCGAGGAGCCGGAAGTATTTATCCTATTGCCTACCGACACATGTTTACAGTTTATGAATAGTTTCACATAAATAGTACTATTTCCTCATAGTACAGTGCAATGTGATGTCCGAAATGGCTGACAAAATTAGGTAATAACACGAAATATATGGAAGGCAATATAAGGTATATGTATAGCTTGGAAATTGTGACCGTTGCTCGTTCGCTCCGCTCGCTCGTAAAAATCTAGTCCAACCTCACAACCGATCCCACACGTTCGCAAATTTGAAATATGTCGCCACCATATCGAATAATGAACGGAAGATGGATTGGTTTTAGGTTAGGCTATAGCTTTCGTGCGAGTGCAGCGAACGAGAGACGCGTAAAGGTGTGTCACAAACCATCGGTTTGGCACATACGGACATTGATATATTCGCACCAGCCCGAGGAACCGGAAGTCTTTATCCTATTGCCTTCTGACAAATGTTTACGGTTTACCAATAGTTTCACATAATTAGTACCGTTTCCTCATAGTACAGTGCAACGTGATGTCCGAAATGGCTGACAAAATTAGGTAATAACACGAAATATATGGGAGGCAATATAAGGTATATGTATAGCTTGGAAATTGTGACCGTTGCTCGCTCGCTCCGCTCGCTCGTAAAAATCTAGTCCACCCTCACAACCCATCCGACACATTCGCAAATTAGAAATATGTCGCCAGCATATCGAACAATAAACGGAAGATGGATTGGTTTTAGGTTAGGCTATAGCTTTCGTGCGAGCGCAGCGAGCGAGTGACGCGTAAAGGTGTGTCGCAAACCAACGGTTTGGCACATACGGACATTGAAATATTCGCACCAGCCCGAGGAGCCGGAAGTATTTATCCTGTTGCCTACCGACACATGTTTACAGTTTATGAATAGTTTCACATAAATAGTACTATTTCCACATAGTACAGTGCAATGTGATGTCCGAAATGGCTGACAAAGTTAGGTACTAGCACGAAATATATGCAAGGCAATATATGGTATATGTATAGCTTGGAAATTGTGACGGTTGCTCGCTCGCTCCGCTCGCTCGTAAAAATCTAGCCCAACCTCACAACCGATCCGACACATTCGCAAATTTGAAATATGTCGCCATCATATCGAATAATGAACGCAAGATGGATTAGTTTTAGGTTAGGCTATAGTTTTCGAGCGAGCGCAGCGAGCGAGAGACGCGTAAAGGTGTGTTATAAACCAACGGTTTGACACATACCGACATTGAAATATTCGCACCAGCCCGATGAGCCGGAAGTATTTATCCTACTGCCTACCGACGCATGTTTACAGTTTATGAATAGTTTCACATAAATAGTACCATTTCCACATAGTACAGTGCAACGTGATGTCCGAAATGGCTGACAAAATTAGGTACAAGTACGAAATATATGCAAGACAATATATGGTATATGTATAGCTTGGAAATTGTGACCGTTGCTCGCTCGCTCCGCTCGCTCGTAAAAATCTACTCCAACCCCACAACCGATCCGACACGTTCGCAAATTTGAAATATGTCGCCATCATATCGAATAATGAACGCAATATGGATTGGTTTTAGGTTAGGCTATAGTTTTCGAGCGAGCGCAGCGAGCGAGAGACGCGTATAGGTGTGTCATAAACCAACGGTTTGGCACATACGGACATTGAAATATTCGCACCAGCCCGAGGAGCCGGAAGTATTTATCCTATTGCCTACCGACACATGTTTACAGTTTATGAATAGTTTCACATAAATAGTACTATTTCCTCATAGTACAGTGCAATGTGATGTCCGAAATGGCTGACAAAATTAGGTAATAACACGAAATATATGGAAGGCAATATAAGGTATATGTATAGCTTGGAAATTGTGACCGTTGCTCGCTCGCTCCGCTCGCTCGTAAAAATCTAGTCCAACCTCACAACCGATACCACACGTTCGCAAATTTGAAATATGTCGCCACCATATCGAATAATGAACGGAAGATGGATTGGTTTTAGGTTAGGCTATAGCTTTCGTGCGAGTGCAGCGAACGAGAGACGCGTAAAGGTGTGTCACAAACCATCGGTTTGGCACATACGGACATTGATATATTCGCACCAGCCCGAGGAACCGGAAGTCTTTATCCTATTGCCTTCTGACAAATGTTTACGGTTTACCAATAGTTTCACATAATTAGTACCGCTTCCTCATAGTACAGTGCAACGTGATGTCCGAAATGGCTGACAAAATTAGGTAATAACACGAAATATATGGAAGGCAATATAAGGTATATGTATAGCTTGGAAATTGTGACCGTTGCTCGCTCGCTCCGCTCGCTCGTAAAAATCTAGTCCAACCCCACAACCGATCCGACACGTTCGCAAATTTGAAATATGTCGCCAGCCTATCGAACAATGAACGGAAGATGGATTGGTTTTAGGTTAGGCTATAGCTTTCGTGCGAGCGCAGCGAGCGAGTGACGCGTAAAGGTTTGTCACAAACCAACGGTTTGGCACATACGGACATTGAAATATTCGCACCAGCCCGAGGAGCCGAAAGTCATTATCCTATTGCCTTCTGACAAATGTTTACGGTTTACCAACAGTTTCACATAATTAGTACCGTTTCCTCATAGTACAGTGCAACGTGATGTCCGAAATGGCAGACAAAATTAGGTAATAACACGAAATATATGGGAGGCAATATAAGGTATATGTATAGCTTGGAAATTGTGACCGTTGCTCGCTCGCACCGCTCGCTCGTAAAAATCTAGTCCAACCCCACAACCGATCCGACACGTTCGCAAATTTGAAATATGTCGCCATCATATCGAATAATGAACGCAAGATGGATTGGTTTTAGGTTAGGCTATAGTTTTCGAGCAAGCGCAGCGAGCGAGAGACGCGTATAGGTGTGTCACAAACCATCGGTTTGGCACATACGGACATTGATATATTCGCACCAGCCCGAGGAACCGGAAGTCTTTATCCTATTGCCTTCTGACAAATGTTTACAGTTTATGAATAGTTTCACATAAATAGTACCATTTCCACATAGTACAGTGCAATGTGATGTCCGAAATGGATGACAAAATTAGGTACAAGCACGAAATTTATGCAAGGCAATATATGGTATATGTATAGCTTGGAAATTGTGACGGTTGTTCGCTCGCTCCGCTCGCTAGTAAAAATCTAGCCCAACCTCACAACCGATCCGACACGTTCGCAAATTTGAAATATGTCGCCATCATATCGAATAATGAACGCAATATGGATTGGTTTTAGGTTAGGCTATAGTTTTCGAGCGAGCGCAGCGAGCGAGAGACGCGTATAGGTGTGTCATAAACCAACGGTTTGGCACATACGGACATTGAAATATTCGCACCAGCCCGAGGAGCCGGAAGTATTTATCCTATTGCCTTCTGACAAATGTTTACAGTTTATGAATAGTTTCACATAAATAGTACCATTTCCACATAGTACAGTGCAATGTGATGTCCGAAATGGATGACAAAATTAGGTACAAGCACGAAATTTATGCAAGGCAATATATGGTATATGTATAGCTTGGAAATTGTGACGGTTGTTCGCTCGCTCCGCTCGCTAGTAAAAATCTAGCCCAACCTCACAACCGATCCCACACGTTCGCAAATTTGAAATATGTCGCCACCATATCGAATAATGAACGGAAGATGGATTGGTTTTAGGTTAGGCTATAGCTTTCGTGCGAGTGCAGCGAACGAGAGACGCGTAAAGGTGTGTCACAAACCATCGGTTTGGCACATACGGACATTGATATATTCGCACCAGCCCGAGGAACCGGAAGTCTTTATCCTATTGCCTTCTGACAAATGTTTACGGTTTACCAATAGTTTCACATAATTAGTACCGCTTCCTCATAGTACAGTGCAACGTGATGTCCGAAATGGCTGACAAAATTAGGTAATAACACGAAATATATGGAAGGCAATATAAGGTATATGTATAGCTTGGAAATTGTGACCGTTGCTCGCTCGCTCCGCTCGCTCGTAAAAATCTAGTCCAACCCCACAACCGATTTGACACGTTCGCAAATTTGAAATATGTCGCCAGCATATCGAACAATGAACGGAAGATGGATTGGTTTTAGGTTAGGCTATAGCTTTCGTGCGAGCGCAGCGAGCGAGTGACGCGTAAAGGTTTGTCACAAACCAACGGTTTGGCACATACGGACATTGAAATATTCGCACCAGCCCGAGGAGCCGAAAGTATTTATCCTATTGCCTACCGACACATGTTTACAGTTTATGAATAGTTTCACATAAATAGTACTATTTCCTCATAGTACAGTGCAATGTGATGTCCGAAATGGCTGACAAAATTAGGTAATAACACGAAATATATGGAAGGCAATATAAGGTATATGTATAGCTTGGAAATTGTGACCGTTGCACGCTCGCTCCGCTCGCTCGTGAAAATCTAGTCCAACCTCACAACCGATCCCACACGTTCGCAAATTTGAAATATGTCGCCATCATATGAAATACTGAACGCAATATGGATTGGTTTTAGGTTAGTCTATAGCTTTCGTGCGAGCGCAGCGAGCGAGAGACGCGTAAAGGTGTGTCACAAACCAACGGTTTGGCACATACGGACATTGATATATTCGCACCAGCCCGAGGAGCCGGAAGTCTTTATCCTATTGCCTTCTGACAAATGTTTACGGTTTACCAATAGTTTCACATAATTAGTACCGTTTCCTCATAGTACAGTGCAACGTGGTGTCCGAAATGGCTGACAAAATTAGGTAATAACACGAAATATATGGAAGGCAATATAAGGTATATGTATAGCTTGGAAATTGTGACCGTTGCTCGCTCGCTCCGCTCGCTCGTAAAAATCTAGTCCAACCCCACAACCGATCCGACAGGTTCGCAAATTTGAAATATGTCGCCATCATATCGAATAATGAACGGAAGATGGATTGGTTTTAGGTTAGGCTAGAGTTTTCGAGCGAGCGCAGCGAGCGAGAGACGCGTATAGGTGTGTCATAAACCAACGGTTTGGCACATACGGACATTGAAATATTCGCACCAGCCCGAGGAGCCGGAAGTATTTATCCTATTGCCTACCGACACATGTTTACAGTTTATGAATAGTTTCACATAAATAGTACTATTTCCTCATAGTATAGTGCAATGTGATGTCCGAAATGGCTGACAAAATTAGGTAATAACACGAAATATATGGAAGGCAATATAAGGTATATGTATAGCTTGGAAATTGTGACCGTTGCTCGCTCGCTCCGCTCGCTCGTAAAAATCTAGTCCAACCTCACAACCGATCCCACACGTTCGCAAATTTGAAATATGTCGCCACCATATCGAATAATGAACGGAAGATGGATTGGTTTTAGGTTAGGCTATAGCTTTCGTGCGAGTGCAGCGAACGAGAGACGCGTAAAGGTGTGTCACAAACCATCGGTTTGGCACATACGGACATTGATATATTCGCACCAGCCCGAGGATCCGGAAGTCTTTATCCTATTGCCTTCTGACAAATGTTTACGGTTTACCAATAGTTTCACATAATTAGTACCGCTTCCACATAGTACAGTGCAACGTGATGTCCGAAATGGCTGACAAAATTAGGTAATAACACGAAATATATGGAAGGCAATATAAGGTATATGTATAGCTTGGAAATTGTGACCGTTGATCGCTCGCTCCGCTCGCTCGTAAAAATCTAGTCCAACCCCACAACCGATCCGACACGTTCGCAAATTTGAAATATGTCGCCAGCATATCGAACAATGAACGGAAGATGGATTGGTTTTAGGTTAGGCTATAGCTTTCGTGCGAGCGCAGCGAGCGAGTGACGCGTAAAGGTGTGTCACAAACCAACGGTTTGGCACATACGGACATTGAAATATTCGCACCAGCCCGAGGAGCCGAAAGTCATTATCCTATTGCCTTCTGACAAATGTTTACGGTTTACCAACAGTTTCACATAATTAGTACCTTTTCCACATAGTACAGTGCAATGTGATGTCCGAAATGGCTGACAAAATTAGGTAATAACACGAAATATATGGAAGGCAATATAAGGTATATGTATAGCTTGGAAATTGTGACCGTTGCTCGCTCGCTCCGCTCGCTCGTAAAAATCTAGTCCAACCCCACAACCGATCCGACACGTTCGCAAATTTGAAATATGTCGCCAGCATATCGAACAATGAACGGAAGATGGATTGGTTTTAGGTTAGGCTATAGCTTTCGTGCGAGCGCAGCGAGCGAGTGACGCGTAAAGGTTTGTCACAAACCAACGGTTTGGCACATACGGACATTGAAATATTCGCACCAGCCCGAGGAGCCGAAAGTCATTATCCTATTGCCTTCTGACAAATGTTTACGGTTTACCAACAGTTTCACATAATTAGTACCGTTTCCTCATAGTACAGTGCAACGTGATGTCCGAAATGGCTGACAAAATTAGGTAATAACACGAAATATATGGGAGGCAATATAAGGTATATGTATAGCTTGGAAATTGTGACCGTTGCTCGCTCGCACCGCTCGCTCGTAAAAATCTAGTCCAACCCCACAACCGATCCGACACGTTCGCAAATTTGAAATATGTCGCCATCATATCGAATAATGAACGGAAGATGGATTGGTTTTAGGTTAGGCTATAGTTTTCGAGCAAGCGCAGCGAGCGAGAGACGCGTATAGGTGTGTCACAAACCATCTTTTTGGCACATACGGACATTGATATATTCGCACCAGCCCGAGGAACCGGAAGTCTTTATCCTATTGCCTTCTGACAAATGTTTACAGTTTATGAATAGTTTCACATAAATAGTACCATTTCCACATAGTACAGTGCAATGTGATGTCCGAAATGGATGACAAAATTAGGTACAAGCACGAAATATATGCAAGGCAATATATGGTATATGTATAGCTTGGAAATTGTGACGGTTGTTCGCTCGCTCCGCTCGCTAGTAAAAATCTAGCCCAACCTCACAACCGATCCGACACGTTCGCAAATTTGAAATATGTCGCCATCATATCGAATAATGAACGCAATATGGATTGGTTTTAGGTTAGGCTATAGTTTTCGAGCGAGCGCAGCGAGCGAGAGACGCGTATAGGTGTGTCATAAACCAACGGTTTGGCACACACGGACATTGAAATATTCGCACCAGCCCGAGGAGCCGGAAGTATTTATCCTATTGCCTACCGACACATGTTTACAGTTTATGAATAGTTTCACATAAATAGTACTATTTCCTCATAGTACAGTGCAATGTGATGTCCGAAATGGCTGACAAAATTAGGTAATAACACGAAATATATGGAAGGCAAGATAAGGTATATGTATAGCTTGGAAATTGTGACCGTTGCTCGCTCGCTCCGCTCGCTCGTAAAAATCTAGTCCAACCTCACAACCGATCCCACACGTTCGCAAATTTGAAATATGTCGCCACCATATCGAATAATGAACGGAAGATGGATTGGTTTTAGGTTAGGCTATAGCTTTCGTGCGAGTGCAGCGAACGAGAGACGCGTAAAGGTGTGTCACAAACCATCGGTTTGGCACATACGGACATTGATATATTCGCACCAGCCCGAGGAGCCGAAAGTCATTATCCTATTGCCTTCTGACAAATGTTTACGGTTTACCAACAGTTTCACATAATTAGTACCGTTTCCTCATAGTACAGTGCAACGTGATGTCCGAAATGGCTGACAAAATTAGGTAATAACACGAAATATATGGGAGGCAATATAAGGTATATGTATAGCTTGGAAATTGTGACCGTTGCTCGCTCGCACCGCTCGCTCGTAAAAATCTAGTCCAACCCCACAACCGATCCGACACGTTCGCAAATTTGAAATATGTCGCCATCATATCGAATAATGAACGGAAGATGGATTGGTTTTAGGTTAGGCTATAGTTTTCGAGCAAGCGCAGCGAGCGAGAGACGCGTATAGGTGTGTCACAAACCATCTTTTTGGCACATACGGACATTGATATATTCGCACCAGCCCGAGGAACCGGAAGTCTTTATCCTATTGCCTTCTGACAAATGTTTACAGTTTATGAATAGTTTCACATAAATAGTACCATTTCCACATAGTACAGTGCAATGTGATGTCCGAAATGGATGACAAAATTAGGTACAAGCACGAAATATATGCAAGGCAATATATGGTATATGTATAGCTTGGAAATTGTGACGGTTGTTCGCTCGCTCCGCTCGCTAGTAAAAATCTAGCCCAACCTCACAACCGATCCCACACGTTCGCAAATTTGAAATATGTCGCCACCATATCGAATAATGAACGGAAGATGGATTGGTTTTAGGTTAGGCTATAGCTTTCGTGCGAGTGCAGCGAACGAGAGACGCGTAAAGGTGTGTCACAAACCATCGGTTTGGCACATACGGACATTGATATATTCGCACCAGCCCGAGGAACCGGAAGTCTTTATCCTATTGCCTTCTGACAAATGTTTACGGTTTACCAATAGTTTCACATAATTAGTACCGCTTCCTCATAGTACAGTGCAACGTGATGTCCGAAATGGCTGACAAAATTAGGTAATAACACGAAATATATGGAAGGCAATATAAGGTATATGTATAGCTTGGAAATTGTGACCGTTGCTCGCTCGCTCCGCTCGCTCGTGAAAATCTAGTCCAACCTCACAACCGATCCCACACGTTCGCAAATTTGAAATATGTCGCCACCATATTGAATAATGAACGGAAGATGGATTGGTTTTAGGTTAGGCTATAGCTTTCGTGCGAGCGCAGCGAACGAGAGACGCGTAACGGTGTGTCACAAACCATCGGTTTGGCACATACGGACATTGATATATTCGCACCAGCCCGAGGAGCCGGAAGTCTTTATCCTATTGCCTTCTGACAAATGTTTACGGTTTACCAATAGTTTCACATAATTAGTACCGTTTCCTCATAGTACAGTGCAACGTGATGTCCGAAATGGCTGACAAAATTAGGTAATAACACGAAATATATGGAAGGCAATATAAGGTATATGTATAGCTTGGAAATTGTGACCGTTGCTCGCTCGCTCCGCTCGCTCGTAAAAATCTAGTCCAACCCCACAACCGATCCGACAGGTTCGCAAATTTGAAATATGTCGCCATCATATCGAATAATGAACGCAAGATGGATTTGTTTTAGGTTAGGCTATAGTTTTCGAGCAAGCGCAGCGAGCGAGAGACGCGTATAGGTGTGTCATAAACCAACGGTTTGGCACATACGGGCATTGAAATATTCGCACCAGCCCGAGGAGCCGGAAGTATTTATCCTATTGCCTACCGACACATGTTTACAGTTTATGAATAGTTTCACATAAATAGTACTATTTCCTCATAGTACAGTGCAATGTGATGTCCGAAATGGCTGACAAAATTAGGTAATAATACGAAATATATGGAAGGCAATATAAGGTATATGTATAGCTTGGAAATTGTGACCGTTGCTCGCTTGCTCCGCTCGCTCGTAAAAATCTAGTCCACCCTCACAACCGATCCCACACGTTCGCAAATTTGAAATATGACGCCACCATATCGAATAATGAACGGAAGATGGATTGGTTTTAGGTTAGGCTATAGCTTTCGTGCGAGCGCAGCGAACGAGAGACGCGTAAAGGTGTGTCACAAACCATAGGTTTGGCACATACGGACATTGATATATTCGCACCAGCCCGAGGAGCCGGAAGTCTTTAACCTATTGCCTTCTGACAAATGTTTACGGTTTACCAACAGTTTCACATAATTAGTACCGTTTCCTCATAGTACAGGGCAACGTGATGTCCGAAATGGCTGACAAAATTAGGTAATAACACGAAATATATGGGAGGCAATATAAGGTATATGTATAGCTTGGAAATTGTGACCGTTGCTCGCTCGCACCGCTCGCTCGTAAAAATCTAGTCCAACCCCACAACCGATCCGACACGTTCGCAAATTTGAAATATGTCGCCATCATATCGAATAATGAACGGAAGATGGATTGGTTTTAGGTTAGGCTATAGTTTTCGAGCAAGCGCAGCGAGCGAGAGACGCGTATAGGTGTGTCACAAACCATCTTTTTGGCACATACGGACATTGATATATTCGCACCAGCCCGAGGAACCGGAAGTCTTTATCCTATTGCCTTCTGACAAATGTTTACAGTTTATGAATAGTTTCACATAAATAGTACCATTTCCACATAGTACAGTGCAATGTGATGTCCGAAATGGATGACAAAATTAGGTACAAGCACGAAATATATGCAAGGCAATATATGGTATATGTATAGCTTGGAAATTGTGACGGTTGTTCGCTCGCTCCGCTCGCTAGTAAAAATCTAGCCCAACCTCACAACCGATCCGACACGTTCGCAAATTTGAAATATGTCGCCATCATATCGAATAATGAACGCAATATGGATTGGTTTTAGGTTAGGCTATAGTTTTCGAGCGAGCGCAGCGAGCGAGAGACGCGTATAGGTGTGTCATAAACCAACGGTTTGGCACACACGGACATTGAAATATTCGCACCAGCCCGAGGAGCCGGAAGTATTTATCCTATTGCCTACCGACACATGTTTACCGTTTATGAATAGTTTCACATAAATAGTACTATTTCCTCATAGTACAGTGCAATGTGATGTCCGAAATGGCTGACAAAATTAGGTAATAACACGAAATATATGGAAGGCAATATAAGGTATATGTATAGCTTGGAAATTGTGACCGTTGCTCGCTCGCTCCGCTCGCTCGTAAAAATCTAGTCCAACCTCACAACCGATCCCACACGTTCGCAAATTTGAAATATGTCGCCACCATATCGAATAGTGAACGGAAGATGGATTGGTTTTAGGTTAGGCTATAGCTTTCGTGCGAGTGCAGCGAACGAGAGACGCGTAAAGGTGTGTCACAAACCATCGGTTTGGCACATACGGACATTGATATATTCGCACCAGCCCGAGGAACCGGAAGTCTTTATCCTATTGCCTTCTGACAAATGTTTACGGTTTACCAACAGTTTCACATAATTAGTACCGTTTCCTCATAGTACAGGGCAACGTGATGTCCGAAATGGCTGACAAAATTAGGTAATAACACGAAATATATGGGAGGCAATATAAGGTATATGTATAGCTTGGAAATTGTGACCGTTGCTCGCTCGCACCGCTCGCTCGTAAAAATCTAGTCCAACCCCACAACCGATCCGACACGTTCGCAAATTTGAAATATGTCGCCATCATATCGAATAATGAACGGAAGATGGATTGGTTTTAGGTTAGGCTATAGTTTTCGAGCAAGCGCAGCGAGCGAGAGACGCGTATAGGTGTGTCACAAACCATCTTTTTGGCACATACGGACATTGATATATTCGCACCAGCCCGAGGAACCGGAAGTCTTTATCCTATTGCCTTCTGACAAATGTTTACAGTTTATGAATAGTTTCACATAAATAGTACCATTTCCACATAGTACAGTGCAATGTGATGTCCGAAATGGATGACAAAATTAGGTACAAGCACGAAATATATGCAAGGCAATATATGGTATATGTATAGCTTGGAAATTGTGACGGTTGTTCGCTCGCTCCGCTCGCTAGTAAAAATCTAGCCCAACCTCACAACCGATCCGACACGTTCGCAAATTTGAAATATGTCGCCATCATATCGAATAATGAACGCAATATGGATTGGTTTTAGGTTAGGCTATAGTTTTCGAGCGAGCGCAGCGAGCGAGAGACGCGTATAGGTGTGTCATAAACCAACGGTTTGGCACACACGGACATTGAAATATTCGCACCAGCCCGAGGAGCCGGAAGTATTTATCCTATTGCCTACCGACACATGTTTACCGTTTATGAATAGTTTCACATAAATAGTACTATTTCCTCATAGTACAGTGCAATGTGATGTCCGAAATGGCTGACAAAATTAGGTAATAACACGAAATATATGGAAGGCAATATAAGGTATATGTATAGCTTGGAAATTGTGACCGTTGCTCGCTCGCTCCGCTCGCTCGTAAAAATCTAGTCCAACCTCACAACCGATCCCACACGTTCGCAAATTTGAAATATGTCGCCACCATATCGAATAGTGAACGGAAGATGGATTGGTTTTAGGTTAGGCTATAGCTTTCGTGCGAGTGCAGCGAACGAGAGACGCGTAAAGGTGTGTCACAAACCATCGGTTTGGCACATACGGACATTGATATATTCGCACCAGCCCGAGGAACCGGAAGTCTTTATCCTATTGCCTTCTGACAAATGTTTACGGTTTACCAATAGTTTCACATAATTAGTACCGCTTCCTCATAGTACAGTGCAACGTGATGTCCGAAATGGCTGACAAAATTAGGTAATAACACGAAATATATGGAAGGCAATATAAGGTATATGTATAGCTTGGAAATTGTGACCGTTGCTCGCTCGCTCCGCTCGCTCGTGAAAATCTAGTCCAACCTCACAACCGATCCCACACGTTCGCAAATTTGAAATATGTCGCCACCATATCGAATAATGAACGGAAGATGGATTGGTTTTAGGTTAGGCTATAGCTTTCGTGCGAGCGCAGCGAACGAGAGACGCGTAACGGTGTGTCACAAACCATCGGTTTGGCACATACGGACATTGATATATTCGCACCAGCCCGAGGAGCCGGAAGTCTTTATCCTATTGCCTTCTGACAAATGTTTACGGTTTACCAATAGTTTCACATAATTAGTACCGTTTCCTCATAGTACAGTGCAACGTGATGTCCGAAATGGCTGACAAAATTAGGTAATAACACGAAATATATGGAAGGCAATATAAGGTATATGTATAGCTTGGAAATTGTGACCGTTGCTCGCTCGCTCCGCTCGCTCGTAAAAATCTAGTCCAACCCCACAACCGATCCGACAGGTTCGCAAATTTGAAATATGTCGCCATCATATCGAATAATGAACGCAAGATGGATTTGTTTTAGGTTAGGCTATAGTTTTCGAGCAAGCGCAGCGAGCGAGAGACGCGTATAGGTGTGTCATAAACCAACGGTTTGGCACATACGGGCATTGAAATATTCGCACCAGCCCGAGGAGCCGGAAGTATTTATCCTATTGCCTACCGACACATGTTTACAGTTTATGAATAGTTTCACATAAATAGTACTATTTCCTCATAGTACAGTGCAATGTGATGTCCGAAATGGCTGACAAAATTAGGTAATAATACGAAATATATGGAAGGCAATATAAGGTATATGTATAGCTTGGAAATTGTGACCGTTGCTCGCTTGCTCCCCTCGCTCGTAAAAATCTAGTCCACCCTCACAACCGATCCCACACGTTCGCAAATTTGAAATATGACGCCACCATATCGAATAATGAACGGAAGATGGATTGGTTTTAGGTTAGGCTATAGCTTTCGTGCGAGCGCAGCGAACGAGAGACGCGTAAAGGTGTGTCACAAACCATAGGTTTGGCACATACGGACATTGATATATTCGCACCAGCCCGAGGAGCCGGAAGTCTTTAACCTATTGCCTTCTGACAAATGTTTACGGTTTACCAATAGTTTCACATAATTAGTACCGTTTCCTCATAGTACAGTGCAACGTGATGTCCGAAATGGCTGACAAAATTAGGTACAAGCACGAAATATATGCAAGACAATATATGGTATATGTATAGCTTGGAAATTGTGACCGTTGCTCGCTCGCTCGTAAAAATCTAGTCCAACCCCACAACCGATCCGACACGTTCGCAAATTTGAAACATGTCGCCATCATATCGAATAATGAACGTAAGATGGATTGGTTTTAGGTTAGGCTATAGTTTTCGAGCGAGCGCCGCGAGCGAGAGACGCGTATAGGTGTGTCATAAACCAACGGTTTGGCACATACGGACATTGAAATATTCGCACCAGCCCGAGGAGCCGGAAGTATTTAACCTATTGCCTACCGACACATGTTTACAGTTTATGAATAGTTTCACATAAATAGTACTATTTCCTCATAGTACAGTGCAATGTGATGTCCGAAATGGCTGACAAAATTAGGTAATAACACGAAATATATGGAAGGCAATATAAGGTATAGGTATAGCTTGGAAATTGTGACGGTTGCTCGCTCGCTCCGCTCGCTCGTAAAAATCTAGCCCAACCTCACAACCGATCCGACACGTTCGCAAATTTGAAATATGTCGCCATCATATCGAATAATGAACGCAATATGGATTGGTTTTAGGTTAGGCTATAGTTTTCGAGCGAGCGCAGCGAGCGAGAGACGCGTATAGGTGTGTCATAAACCAACGGTTTGGCACATACGGACATTGAAATATTCGCACCAGCCCGAGGAGCCGGAAGTATTTATCCTATTGCCTACCGACACATGTTTACAGTTTATGAATAGTTTCACATAAATAGTACTATTTCCTCATAGTACAGTGCAATGTGATGTCCGAAATGGCTGACAAAATTAGGTAATAACACGAAATATATGGAAGGCAATATAAGGTATATGTATAGCTTGGAAATTGTGACCGTTGCTCGCTCGCTCCGCTCGCTCGTAAAAATCTAGTCCAACCTCACAACCGATCCCACACGTTCGCAAATTTGAAATATGTCGCCACCATATCGAATAATGAACGGAAGATGGATTGGTTTTAGGTTAGGCTATAGCTTTCGTGCGAGTGCAGCGAACGAGAGACGCGTAAAGGTGTGTCACAAACCATCGGTTTGGCACATACGGACATTGATATATTCGCACCAGCCCGAGGAACCGGAAGTCTTTATCCTATTGCCTTCTGACAAATGTTTACGGTTTACCAATAGTTTCACATAATTAGTACCGCTTCCTCATAGTACAGTGCAACGTGATGACCGAAATGGCTGACAAAATTAGGTAATAACATGAAATATATGGAAGGCAATATAAGGTATATGTATAGCTTGGAAATTGTGACCGTTGCTCGCTCGCTCCGCTCGCTCGTAAAAATCTAGTCCAACCCCACAACCGATCCGACACGTTCGCAAATTTGAAATATGTCGCCAGCATATCGAACAGTGAACGGAAGATGGATTGGTTTTAGGTTAGGCTATAGCTTTCGTGCGAGCGCCGCGAGCGAGAGACGCGTAAAGGTGTGTCATAAACCAACGGTTTGGCACATACGGACATTGAAATATTCGCACCAGCCCGAGGAGCCGGAAGTATTTATACTATTGCCTACCGACACATGTTTACAGTTTATGAATAGTTTCACATAAATAGTACTATTTCCTCATAGTACTGTGCAATGTGATGTCCGAAATGGCTGACAAAATTAGGTAATAACACGAAATATATGGAAGGCAATATAAGGTATATGTATAGCTTGGAAATTGTGACCGTTGCTCGCTCGCTCCGCTCGCTCGTAAAAATCTAGTCCAACCTCACAACCGATCCCACACGTTCGCAAATTTGAAATATGTCGCCACCATATCGAATAATGAACGGAAGATGGATTGGTTTTAGGTTAGGCTATAGCTTTCGTGCGAGCGCAGCGAACGAGAGATGCGTAAAGGTGTGTCACAAACCATCGGTTTGGCACATACGGACATTGATATATTCGCACCAGCCCGAGGAGCCGGAAGTCTTTATCCTATTGCCTTCTGACAAATGTTTACGGTTTACCAATAGTTTCACATAATTAGTACCGTTTCCTCATAGTACAGTGCAACGTGATGTCCGAAATGGCTGACAAAATTAGGTACAAGCACGACATATATGCAAGACAATATATGGTATATGTATAGCTTGGAAATTGTGACCGTTGCTCGCTCGCTCCGCTCACTCGTAAAAATCTAGTCCAACCCCACAAACGATCCGACACGTTCGCAAATTTGAAATATGTCGCCATCATATCGAATAATGAACGCAAGATGGATTGGTTTTAGGTTAGGCTATAGTTTTCGAGCGAGCGCCGCGAGCGAGAGACGCGTAAAGGTGTGTCATAAACCAACGGTTTGGCACATACGGACATTGAAATATTCGCACCAGCCCGAGGAGCCGGAAGTATTTATCCTATTGCCTACCGACACATGTTTACAGTTTATGAATAGTTTCACATAAATAGTACTATTTCCTCATAGTACTGTGCAATGTGATGTCCGAAATGGCTGACAAAATTAGGTAATAACACGAAATATATGGAAGGCAATATAAGGTATATGTATAGCTTGGAAATTGTGACCGTTGCTCGCTCGCTCCGCTCGCTCGTAAAAATCTAGTCCAACCTCACAACCGATCCCACACGTTCGCAAATTTGAAATATGTCGCCACCATATCGAATAATGAACGGAAGATGGATTGGTTTTAGGTTAGGCTATAGCTTTCGTGCGAGCGCAGCGAACGAGAGATGCGTAAAGGTGTGTCACAAACCATCGGTTTGGCACATACGGACATTGATATATTCGCACCAGCCCGAGGAGCCGGAAGTCTTTATCCTATTGCCTTCTGACAAATGTTTACGGTTTACCAATAGTTTCACATAATTAGTACCGTTTCCTCATAGTACAGTGCAACGTGATGTCCGAAATGGCTGACAAAATTAGGTACAAGCACGAAATATATGCAAGACAATATATGGTATATGTATAGCTTGGAAATTGTGACCGTTGCTCGCTCGCTCCGCTCCCTCGTAAAAATTTAGTCCAACCCCACAAACGATCCGACACGTTCGCAAATTTGAAATATGTCGCCATCATATCGAATAATGAACGCAAGATGGATTGGTTTTAGGTTAGGCTATAGTTTTCGAGCGAGCGCCGCGAGCGAGAGACGCGTAAAGGTGTGTCATAAACCAACGGTTTGGCACATACGGACATTGAAATATTCGCACCAGCCCGAGGAGCCGGAAGTATTTATCCTATTGCCTACCGACACATGTTTACAGTTTATGAATAGTTTCACATAAATAGTACTATTTCCTCATAGTACAGTGCAATGTGATGTCCGAAATGGCTGACAAAATTAGGTAATAACACGAAATATATGGAAGGCAATATAAGGTATATGTATAGCTTGGAAATTGTGACCGTTGCTCGCTCGCTCCGCTCGCTCGTAAAAATCTAGTCCAACCTCACAACCGATCCCACACGTTCGCAAATTTGAAATATGTCGCCACCATATCGAATAATGAACGGAAGATGGATTGGTTTTAGGTTAGGCTATAGCTTTCGTGCGAGTGCAGCGAACGAGAGACGCGTAAAGGTGTGTCACAAACCATCGGTTTGGCACATACGGACATTGATATATTCGCACCAGCCCGAGGAACCGGAAGTCTTTATCCTATTGCCTTCTGACAAATGTTTACGGTTTACCAATAGTTTCACATAATTAGTACCGCTTCCTCATAGTACAGTGCAACGTGATGACCGAAATGGCTGACAAAATTAGGTAATAACACGAAATATATGGAAGGCAATATAAGGTATATGTATAGCTTGGAAATTGTGACCGTTGCTCGCTCGCTCCGCTCGCTCGTAAAAATCTAGTCCAACCCCACAACCGATCCGACACGTTCGCAAATTTGAAATATGTCGCCAGCATATCGAACAGTGAACGGAAGATGGATTGGTTTTAGGTTAGGCTATAGCTTCCGTGCGAGCGCCGCGAGCGAGAGACGCGTAAAGGTGTGTCATAAACCAACGGTTTGGCACATACGGACATTGAAATATTCGCACCAGCCCGAGGAGCCGGAAGTATTTATACTATTGCCTACCGACACATGTTTACAGTTTATGAATAGTTTCACATAAATAGTACTATTTCCTCATAGTACTGTGCAATGTGATGTCCGAAATGGCTGACAAAATTAGGTAATAACACGAAATATATGGAAGGCAATATAAGGTATATGTATAGCTTGGAAATTGTGACCGTTGCTCGCTCGCTCCGCTCGCTCGTAAAAATCTAGTCCAACCTCACAACCGATCCCACACGTTCGCAAATTTGAAATATGTCGCCACCATATCGAATAATGAACGGAAGATGGATTGGTTTTAGGTTAGGCTATAGCTTTCGTGCGAGCGCAGCGAACGAGAGATGCGTAAAGGTGTGTCACAAACCATCGGTTTGGCACATACGGACATTGATATATTCGCACCAGCCCGAGGAGCCGGAAGTCTTTATCCTATTGCCTTCTGACAAATGTTTACGGTTTACCAATAGTTTCACATAATTAGTACCGTTTCCTCATAGTACAGTGCAACGTGATGTCCGAAATGGCTGACAAAATTAGGTACAAGCACGACATATATGCAAGACAATATATGGTATATGTATAGCTTGGAAATTGTGACCGTTGCTCGCTCGCTCCGCTCACTCGTAAAAATCTAGTCCAACCCCACAAACGATCCGACACGTTCGCAAATTTGAAATATGTCGCCATCATATCGAATAATGAACGCAAGATGGATTGGTTTTAGGTTAGGCTATAGTTTTCGAGCGAGCGCCGCGAGCGAGAGACGCGTAAAGGTGTGTCATAAACCAACGGTTTGGCACATACGGACATTGAAATATTCGCACCAGCCCGAGGAGCCGGAAGTATTTATCCTATTGCCTACCGACACATGTTTACAGTTTATGAATAGTTTCACATAAATAGTACTATTTCCTCATAGTACTGTGCAATGTGATGTCCGAAATGGCTGACAAAATTAGGTAATAACACGAAATATATGGAAGGCAATATAAGGTATATGTATAGCTTGGAAATTGTGACCGTTGCTCGCTCGCTCCGCTCGCTCGTAAAAATCTAGTCCAACCTCACAACCGATCCCACACGTTCGCAAATTTGAAATATGTCGCCACCATATCGAATAATGAACGGAAGATGGATTGGTTTTAGGTTAGGCTATAGCTTTCGTGCGAGCGCAGCGAACGAGAGATGCGTAAAGGTGTGTCACAAACCATCGGTTTGGCACATACGGACATTGATATATTCGCACCAGCCCGAGGAGCCGGAAGTCTTTATCCTATTGCCTTCTGACAAATGTTTACGGTTTACCAATAGTTTCACATAATTAGTACCGTTTCCTCATAGTACAGTGCAACGTGATGTCCGAAATGGCTGACAAAATTAGGTACAAGCACGAAATATATGCAAGACAATATATGGTATATGTATAGCTTGGAAATTGTGACCGTTGCTCGCTCGCTCCGCTCCCTCGTAAAAATTTAGTCCAACCCCACAAACGATCCGACACGTTCGCAAATTTGAAATATGTCGCCATCATATCGAATAATGAACGCAAGATGGATTGGTTTTAGGTTAGGCTATAGTTTTCGAGCGAGCGCCGCGAGCGAGAGACGCGTAAAGGTGTGTCATAAACCAACGGTTTGGCACATACGGACATTGAAATATTCGCACCAGCCCGAGGAGCCGGAAGTATTTATCCTATTGCCTACCGACACATGTTTACAGTTTATGAATAGTTTCACATAAATAGTACTATTTCCTCATAGTACTGTGCAATGTGATGTCCGAAATGGCTGACAAAATTAGGTAATAACACGAAATATATGGAAGGCAATATAAGGTATATGTATAGCTTGGAAATTGTGACCGTTGCTCGCTCGCTCCGCTCGCTCGTAAAAATCTAGTCCAACCTCACAACCGATCCCACACGTTCGCAAATTTGAAATATGTCGCCACCATATCGAATAATGAACGGAAGGTGGATTGGTTTTAGGTTAGGCTATAGCTTTCGTGCGAGCGCAGCGAACGAGAGATGCGTAAAGGTGTGTCACAAACCATCGGTTTGGCACATACGGACATTGATATATTCGCACCAGCCCGAGGAGCCGGAAGTCTTTATCCTATTGCCTTCTGACAAATGTTTACGGTTTACCAATAGTTTCACATAATTAGTACCGTTTCCTCATAGTACAGTGCAACGTGATGTCCGAAATGGCTGACAAAATTAGGTACAAGCACGAAATATATGCAAGACAATATATGGTATATGTATAGCTTGGAAATTGTGACCGTTGCTCGCTCGCTCCGCTCACTCGTAAAAATCTAGTCCAACCCCACAAACGATCCGACACGTTCGCAAATTTGAAACATGTCGCCATCATATCGAATTATGAACGCAAGATGGATTGGTTTTAGGTTAGGCTATAGTTTTCGAGCGAGCGCCGCGAGCGAGAGACGCGTAAAGGTGTGTCATAAACCAACGGTTTGGCACATACGGACATTGAAATATTCGCACCAGCCCGAGGAGCCGGAAGTATTTATCCTATTGCCTACCGACACATGTTTACAGTTTATGAATAGTTTCACATAAATAGTACTATTTCCTCATAGTACTGTGCAATGTGATGTCCGAAATGGCTGACAAAATTAGGTAATAACACGAAATATATGGAAGGCAATATAAGGTATATGTATAGCTTGGAAATTGTGACCGTTGCTCGCTCGCTCCGCTCGCTCGTAAAAATCTAGTCCAACCTCACAACCGATCCCACACGTTCGCAAATTTGAAATATGTCGCCACCATATCGAATAATGAACGGAAGATGGATTGGTTTTAGGTTAGGCTATAGCTTTCGTGCGAGCGCAGCGAACGAGAGACGCGTAAAGGTGTGTCACAAACCATCGGATTGGCACATACGGACATTGATATATTCGCACCAGCCCGAGGAGCCGGAAGTCTTTATCCTATTGCCTTCTGACAAATGTTTACGGTTTACCAATAGTTTCACATAATTAGTACCGTTTCCTCATAGTACAGTGCAACGTGATGTCCGAAATGGCTGACAAAATTAGGTACAAGCACGAAATATATGCAAGACAATATATGGTATATGTATAGCTTGGAAATTGTGACCGTTGCTCGCTCGCTCCGCTCACTCGTAAAGATCTAGTCCAACCCCACAACCGATCCGACACGTTCGCAAATTTGAAACATGTCGCCATCATATCGAATAATGAACGCAAGATGGATTGGTTTTAGGTTAGGCTATAGTTTTCGAGCGAGCGCCGCGAGCGAGAGACGCGTAAAGGTGTGTCATAAACCAACGGTTTGGCACATACGGACATTGAAATATTCGCACCAGCCCGAGGAGCCGGAAGTATTTATCCTATTGCCTACCGACACATGTTTACAGTTTATGAATAGTTTCACATAAATAGTACTATTTCCTCATAGTACAGTGCAATGTGATGTCCGAAATGGCTGACAAAATTAGGTAATAACACGAAATATATGGAAGGCAATATAAGGTATATGAATAGCTTGGAAATTGTGACCGTTGCTCGCTCGCTCCGCTCGCTCGTAAAAATCTAGTCCAACCTCACAACCGATCCCACACGTTCGCAAATTTGAAATATGTCGCCACCATATCGAATAATGAACGGAAGATGGATTGGTTTTAGGTTAGGCTATAGCTTTCGTGCGAGCGCAGCGAACGAGAGATGCGTAAAGGTGTGTCACAAACCATCGGTTTGGCACATACGGACATTGATATATTCGCACCAGCCCGAGGAGCAGGAAGTCTTTATCCTATTGCCTTCTGACAAATGTTTACGGTTTACCAATAGTTTCACATAATTAGTACCGTTTCCTCATAGTACAGTGCAACGTGATGTCCGAAATGGCTGACAAAATTAGGTACAAGCACGAAATATATGCAAGACAATATATGGTATATGTATAGCTTGGAAATTGTGACCGTTGCTCGCTCGCTCCGCTCACTCGTAAAAATCTAGTCCAACCCCACAAACGATCCGACACGTTCGCAAATTTGAAATATGTCGCCATCATATCGAATAATGAACGCAAGATGGATTGGTTTTAGGTTAGGCTATAGTTTTCGAGCGAGCGCCGCGAGCGAGAGACGCGTAAAGGTGTGTCATAAACCAACGGTTTGGCACATACGGACATTGAAATATTCGCACCAGCCCGAGGAGCCGGAAGTATTTATCCTATTGCCTACCGACACATGTTTACAGTTTATGAATAGTTTCACATAAATAGTACTATTTCCTCATAGTACTGTGCAATGTGATGTCCGAAATGGCTGACAAAATTAGGTAATAACACGAAATATATGGAAGGCAATATAAGGTATATGTATAGCTTGGAAATTGTGACCGTTGCTCGCTCGCTCCGCTCGCTCGTAAAAATCTAGTCCAACCTCACAACCGATCCCACACGTTCGCAAATTTGAAATATGTCGCCACCATATCGAATAATGAACGGAAGATGGATTGGTTTTAGGTTAGGCTATAGCTTTCGTGCGAGTGCAGCGAACGAGAGACGCGTAAAGGTGTGTCACAAACCATCGGATTGGCACATACGGACATTGATATATTCGCACCAGCCCGAGGAGCCGGAAGTCTTTATCCTATTGCCTTCTGACAAATGTTTACGGTTTACCAATAGTTTCACATAATTAGTACCGTTTCCTCATAGTACAGTGCAACGTGATGTCCGAAATGGCTGACAAAATTAGGTACAAGTACGAAATATATGCAAGACAATATATGGTATATGTATAGCTTGGAAATTGTGACCGTTGCTCGCTCGCTCCGCTCGCTCGAAAAAATCTAGTCCAACCTCACAACCGATCCGACACGTTCGCAAATTTGAAATATGTCGCCACCATATCGAATAATGAACGGAAGATGGATTGGTTTTAGGTTAGGCTACAGTTTTCGTGCGAGCGCCGCGAGCGAGAGACGCGTATAGGTGTGTCATAAACCAACGGTTTGGCACATACGGACTTTGAAATATTCGCACCAGCCCGAGGAGCCGAAAGTATTTATCCTATTGCCTACCGACACATGTTTACAGTTTATGAATAGTTTCACATAAATAGTACTATTTCCTCATAGTACAGTGCAATGTGATGTCCGAAATGGCTGACAAAATTAGGTAATAACACGAAATATATGGAAGGCAATATAAGGTATATGTATAGCTTGGAAATTGTGACCGTTGCTCGCTCGCTCCGCTCGCTCGTAAAAATCTAGTCCAACCTCACAACCGATCCCACACGTTCGCAAATTTGAAATATGTCGCCACCATATCGAATAATGAACGGAAGATGGATTGGTTTTAGGTTAGGCTATAGCTTTCGTGCGAGCGCAGCGAACGAGAGACGCGTAAAGGTGTGTCACAAACCATCGGATTGGCACATACGGACATTGATATATTCGCACCAGCCCGAGGAGCCGGAAGTCTTTATCCTATTGCCTTCTGACAAATGTTTACGGTTTACCAATAGTTTCACATAATTAGTACCGTTTCCTCATAGTACAGTGCAACGTGATGTCCGAAATGGCTGACAAAATTAGGTACAAGCACGAAATATATGCAAGACAATATATGGTATATGTATAGCTTGGAAATTGTGACCGTTGCTCGCTCGCTCCGCTCACTCGTAAAGATCTAGTCCAACCCCACAACCGATCCGACACGTTCGCAAATTTGAAACATGTCGCCATCATATCGAATTATGAACGCAAGATGGATTGGTTTTAGGTTAGGCTATAGTTTTCGAGCGAGCGCCGCGAGCGAGGGACGCGTAAAGGTGTGTCATAAACCAACGGTTTGGCACATACGGACATTGAAATATTCGCACCAGCCCGAGGAGCCGGAAGTATTTATCCTATTGCCTACCGACACATGTTTACAGTTTATGAATAGTTTCACATAAATAGTACTATTTCCTCATAGTACTGTGCAATGTGATGTCCGAAATGGCTGAGAAAATTAGGTAATAACACGAAATATATGGAAGGCAATATAAGGTATATGTATAGCTTGGAAATTGTGACCGTTGCTCGCTCGCTCCGCTCGCTCGTAAAAATCTAGTCCAACCTCACAACCGATCCCACACGTTCGCAAATTTGAAATATGTCGCCACCATATCGAATAATGAACGGAAGATAGATTGGTTTTAGGTTAGGCTATAGCTTTCGTGCGAGCGCAGCGAACGAGAGACGCGTAAAGGTGTGTCACAAACCATCGGATTGGCACATACGGACATTGATATATTCGCACCAGCCCGAGGAGCCGGAAGTCTTTATCCTATTGCCTTCTGACAAATGTTTACGGTTTACCAATAGTTTCACATAATTAGTACCGTTTCCTCATAGTACAGTGCAACGTGATGTCCGAAATGGCTGACAAAATTAGGTAATAACACGAAATATATGGGAGGCAATATATGGTATATGTATAGCTTGGAAATTGTGACCGTTGCTCGCTCGCACCGCTCGCTCGTAAAAATCTAGTCCAACCCCACAACCGATCCGACACGTTCGCAAATTTGAAATATGTCGCCATCATATCGAATAATGAACGCAAGATGGATTGGTTTTAGGTTAGGCTATAGTTTTCGAGCAAGCGCAGCGAGCGAGAGACGCGTATAGGTGTGTCATAAACCAACGGTTTGGCACATACGGACATTGAAATATTCGCACCAGCCCGAGGAGCCGGAAGTATTTATCCTATTGCCTACCGACACATGT
This sequence comes from Bombus affinis, assembly GCF_024516045.1. NCBI lineage: Eukaryota > Metazoa > Arthropoda > Insecta > Hymenoptera > Apidae > Bombus > Bombus affinis. Next base: position 98,328 of record NW_026108994.1, on the reverse strand, counting down.
TTACAGTTTATGAATAGTTTCACATAAATAGTACTATTTCCTCATAGTACAGTGCAATGTGATGTCCGAAATGGCTGACAAAATTAGGTAATAACACGAAATATATGGAAGGCAATATAAGGTATATGTATAGCTTGGAAATTGTGACCGTTGCTCGCTCGCTCCGCTCGCTCGTAAAAATCTAGTCCAACCTTACAACCGATCCCACACGTTCGCAAATTTGAAATATGTCGCCACCATATCGAATAATGAACGGAAGATGGATTGGTTTTAGGTTAGGCTATAGCTTTCGTGCGAGCGCAGCGAACGAGAGACGCGTAAAGGTGTGTCACAAACCATCGGTTTGGCACATACGGACATTGATATATTCGCACCAGGCCGAGGAGCCGGAAGTCTTTATCCTATTGCCTTCTGACAAATGTTTACGGTTTACCAATAGTTTCACATAATTAGTACCGTTTCCTCATAGTACAGTGCAACGTGATGTCCGAAATGGCTGACAAAATTAGGTACAAGCACGAAATATATGCAAGACAATATATGGTATATGTATAGCTTGGAAATTGTGACCGTTGCTCGCTCGCTCCGCTCGCTCGTAAAAATCTAGTCCAACCCCACAACCGATCCGACACGTTCGCAAATTTGAAACATGTCGCCATCATATCGAATAATGAACGCAAGATGGATTGGTTTTAGGTTAGGCTATAGTTTTCGAGCGAGCGTCGCGAGCGAGAGACGCGTATAGGTGTGTCATAAACCAACGGTTTGGCACATACGGACATTGAAATATTCGCACCAGCCCGAGGAGCCGGAAGTATTTATCCTATTGCCTACCGACACATGTTTACAGTTTATGAATAGTTTCACATAAATAGTACTATTTCCTCATAGTACAGTGCAATGTGATGTCCGAAATGGCTGACAAAATTAGGTAATAACACGAAATATGTGGAAGGCAATATAAGGTATATGTATAGCTTGGAAATTGTGACCGTTGCTCGCTCGCTCCGCTCGCTCGTAAAAATCTAGTCCAACCTCACAACCGATCCCACACGTTCGCAAATTTGAAATATGTCGCCACCATATCGAATAATGAACGGAAGATGGATTGGTTTTAATTTAGCCTATAGCTTTCGTGCGAGCGCAGCGTACGAGAGACGCGTAAAGGTTTGTCACAAACCATCGGTTTGGCACATACGGACATTGATATATTCGCACCAGCCCGAGGAACCGGAAGTCTTTATCCTATTGCCTTCTGACAAATGTTTACGGTTTACCAATAGTTTCACATAATTAGTACCGTTTCCTCATAGTACAGTGCAACGTGATGTCCGAAATGGCTGACAAAATTAGGTAATAACACGAAATATATGGGAGGCAATATAAGGTATATGTATAGCTTGGAAATTGTGACCGTTGCTCGCTCGCACCGCTCGCTCGTAAAAATCTAGTCCAACCCCACAACCGATCCGACACGTTCGCAAATTTGAAATATGTCGCCATCATATCGAATAATGAACGCAAGATGGATTGGTTTTAGGTTAGGCTATAGTTTTCGAGCAAGCGCAGCGAGCGAGAGACGCGTATAGGTGTGTCATAAACCAACGGTTTGGCACATACGGACATTGAAATATTCGCACCAGCCCGAGGAGCCGGAAGTATTTATCCTATTGCCTACCGACACATGTTTACAGTTTATGAATAGTTTCACATAAATAGTACTATTTCCTCATAGTACAGTGCAATGTGATGTCCGAAATGGCTGACAAAATTAGGTAATAACACGAAATATATGGAAGGCAATATAAGGTATATGTATAGCTTGGAAATTGTGACCGTTGCTCGCTCGCTCCGCTCGCTCGTAAAAATCTAGTCCAACCTTACAACCGATCCCACACGTTCGCAAATTTGAAATATGTCGCCACCATATCGAATAATGAACGGAAGATGGATTGGTTTTAGGTTAGGCTATAGCTTTCGTGCGAGCGCAGCGAACGAGAGACGCGTAAAGGTGTGTCACAAACCATCGGTTTGGCACATACGGACATTGATATATTCGCACCAGTCCGAGGAGCCGGAAGTCTTTAACCTATTGCCTTCTGACAAATGTTTACGGTTTACCAATAGTTTCACATAATTAGTACCGTTTCCTCATAGTACAGTGCAACGTGATGTCCGAAATGGCTGACAAAATTAGGTACAAGCACGAAATATATGCAAGACAATATATGGTATATGTATAGCTTGGAAATTGTGACCGTTGCTCGCTCGCTCCGCTCGCTCGAAAAAATCTAGTCCAACCTCACAACCGATCCGACACGTTCGGAAATTTGAAATATGTCGCCAACATATCGAATAATGAACGCAAGATGGATTGGTTTTAGGTTAGGCTATAGTTTTCGAGCGAGCGCCGCGAGCGAGAGACGCGTAAAGGTGTGTCATAAACCAACGGTTTGGCACATACGGACATTGAAATATTCGCACCAGCCCGAGGAGCCGGAAGTATTTATCCTATTGCCTACCGACACATGTTTACAGTTATGAATAGTTTCACATAAATAGTACTATTTCCTCATAGTACAGTGCAATGTGATGTCCGAAATGGCTGACAAAATTAGGTAATAACACGAAATATTTGGAAGGCAATATAAGGTATATGAATAGCTTGGAAATTGTGACCGTTGCTCGCTCGCTCCGCTCGCTCGTAAAAATCTAGTCCAACCTCACAACCGATCCCACACGTTCGAAAATTTGAAATATGTCGCCACCATATCGAATAATGAACGGAAGATGGATTGGTTTTAGGTTAGGCTATAGCTTTCGTGCGAGCGCAGCGAACGAGAGACGCGTAAAGGTGTGTCACAAACCATCGGTTTGGCACATACGGACATTGATATATTCGCACCAGGCCGAGGAGCCGGAAGTCTTTATCCTATTGCCTTCTGACAAATGTTTACGGTTTACCAATAGTTTCACATAATTAGTACCGTTTCCTCATAGTACAGTGCAACGTGATGTCCGAAATGGCTGACAAAATTAGGTACAAGCACGAAATATATGCAAGACAATATATGGTATATGTATAGCTTGGAAATTGTGACCGTTGCTCGCTCGCTCCGCTCGCTCGTAAAAATCTAGTCCAACCCCACAACCGATCCGACACGTTCGCAAATTTGAAACATGTCGCCATCATATCGAATAATGAACGCAAGATGGATTGGTTTTTAGGTTAGGCTATAGTTTTCGAGCGAGCGTCGCGATCGAGAGACGCGTATAGGTGTGTCATAAACCAACGGTTTGGCACATACGGACATTGAAATATTCGCACCAGCCCGAGGAGCCGGAAGTATTTATCCTATTGCCTACCGACACATGTTTACAGTTTATGAATAGTTTCACATAAATAGTACTATTTCCTCATAGTACAGTGCAATGTGATGTCCGAAATGGCTGACAAAATTAGGTAATAACACGAAATATATGGAAGGCAATATAAGGTATATGTATAGCTTGGAAATTGTGACCGTTGCTCGCTCGCTCCGCTCGCTCGTAAAAATCTAGTCCAACCTCACAACCGATCCCACACGTTCGCAAATTTGAAATATGTCGCCACCATATCGAATAATGAACGGAAGATGGATTGGTCTTAATTTAGCCTATAGCTTTCGTGCGAGCGCAGCGTACGAGAGACGCGTAAAGGTTTGTCACAAACCATCGGTTTGGCACATACGGACATTGATATATTCGCACCAGCCCGAGGAACCGGAAGTCTTTATCCTATTGCCTTCTGACAAATGTTTACGGTTTACCAATAGTTTCACATAATTAGTACCGTTTCCTCATAGTACAGTGCAACGTGATGTCCGAAATGGCTGACAAAATTAGGTAATAACACGAAATATATGGGAGGCAATATAAGGTATATGTATAGCTTGGAAATTGTGACCGTTGCTCGCTCGCACCGCTCGCTCGTAAAAATCTAGTCCAACCCCACAACCGATCCGACACGTTCGCAAATTTGAAATATGTCGCCATCATATCGAATAATGAACGCAAGATGGATTGGTTTTAGGTTAGGCTATAGTTTTCGAGCAAGCGCAGCGAGCGAGAGACGCGTATAGGTGTGTCATAAACCAAACGGTTTGGCACATACGGACATTGAAATATTCGCACCAGCCCGAGGAGCCGGAAGTATTTATCCTATTGCCTACCGACACATGTTTACAGTTTATGAATAGTTTCACATAAATAGTACTATTTCCTCATAGTACAGTGCAATGTGATGTCCGAAATGGCTGACAAAATTAGGTAATAACACGAAATATATGGAAGGCAATATAAGGTATATGTATAGCTTGGAAATTGTGACCGTTGCTCGCTCGCTCCGCTCGCTCGAAAAAATCTAGTCCAACCTCACAACCGATCCGACACGTTCGCAAATTTGAAATATGTCGCCATCATATCGAATAATGAACGCCAAGATGGATTGGTTTTAGGTTAGGCTATAGTTTTCGAGCGAGCGCCGCGAGCGAGAGACGCGTAAAGGTGTGTCATAAACCTACGGTTTGGCACATACGGACATTGAAATATTCGCACCAGCCCGAGGAGCCGGAAGTATTTATCCTATTGCCTACCGACACATGTTTACAGTTTATGAATAGTTTCACATAAATAGTACTATTTCCTCATAGTACAGTGCAATGTGATGTCCGAAATGGCTGACAAAATTAGGTAATAACACGAAATATATGGAAGGCAATATAAGGTATATGAATAGCTTGGAAATTGTGACCGTTGCTCGCTCGCTCCGCTCGCTCGTAAAAATCTAGTCCAACCTCACAACCGATCCCACACGTTCGCAAATTTGAAATATGTCGCCACCATATCGAATAATGAACCGAAGATGGATTGGTTTTAGGTTAGGCTATAGCTTTCGTGCGAGCGCAGCGAACGAGAGACGCGTAAAGGTGTGTCACAAACCATCGGTTTGGCACATACGGACATTGATATATTCGCACCAGCCCGAGGAGCCGGAAGTCTTTATCCTATTGCCTTCTGACAAATGTTTACGGTTTACCAATAGTTTCACATAATTAGTACCGTTTCCTCATAGTACAGTGCAACGTGATGTCCGAAATGGCTGACAAAATTAGGTACAAGCACGAAATATATGCAAGACAATATATGGTATATGTATAGCTTGGAAATTGTGACCGTTGCTCGCTCGCTCGTAAAAATCTAGTCCAACCCCACAACCGATCCGACACGTTCGCAAATTTGAAACATGTCGCCATCATATCGAATAATGAACGCAAGATGGATTGGTTTTAGGTTAGGCTATAGTTTTCGTGCGACCGCCGCGAGCGAGAGACGCGTATAGGTGTGTCATAAACCAACGGTTTGGCACATACGGACATTGAAATATTCGCACCAGCCCGAGGAGCCGGAAGTATTTATCCTATTGCCTACCGACACATGTTTACAGTTTATGAATAGTTTCACATAAATAGTACTATTTCCTCATAGTACAGTGCAATGTGATGTCCGAAATGGCTGACAAAATTAGATAATAACACGAAATATATGGAAGGCAATATAAGGTATAGGTATAGCTTGGAAATTGTGACGGTTGCTCGCCCGCTCCGCTCGCTCGTAAAAATCTAGCCCAACCTCACAACCGATCCGACACGTTCGCAAATTTGAAATATGTCGCCACCATATCGAATAATGAACGGAAGATGGATTGGTTTTAGGTTAGGCTACAGTTTTCGTGCGAGCGCCGCGAGCGAGAGACGCGTATAGGTGTGTCATAAACCAACGGTTTGGCACATACGGACATTGAAATATTCGCACCAGCCCGAGGAGCCGAAAGTCATTATCCTATTGCCTTCTGACAAATGTTTACGGTTTACCAACAGTTTCACATAATTAGTACCTTTTCCACATAGTACAGTGCAATGTGATGTCCGAAATGGATGACAAAATTAGGTACTAGCACGAAATATATGCAAGGCAATATATGGTATATGTATAGCTTGGAAATTGTGACGGTTGCTCGCTCGCTCCGCTCGCTCGTAAAAATCTAGCCCAACCTCACAACCGATCCGACACGTTCGCAAATTTGAAATATGTCGCCACCATATCGAATAATGAACGGAAGATGGATTGGTTTTAGGTTAGGCTACAGTTTTCGTGCGAGCGCCGCGAGCGAGAGACGCGTATAGGTGTGTCATAAACCAACGGTTTGGCACATACGGACATTGAAATATTCGCACCAGCCCGAGGAGCCGGAAGTATTTATCCTATTGCCTACCGACAAATGTTTACAGTTTATGAATAGTTTCACATAAATAGTACTATTTCCTCATAGTACAGTGCAATGTGATGTCCGAAATGGCTGACAAAATTAGGTAATAACACGAAATATATGGGAGGCAATATAAGGTATATGTATAGCTTGGAAATTGTGACCGTTGCTCGCTCGCACCGCTCGCTCGTAAAAATCTAGTCCAACCCCACAACCGATCCGACACGTTCGCAAATTTGAAATATGTCGCCATCATATCGAATAATGAACGCAAGATGGATTGGTTTTAGGTTAGGCTATAGTTTTCGAGCAAGCGCAGCGAGCGAGAGACGCGTATAGGTGTGTCATAAACCAACGGTTTGGCACATACGGTCATTGAAATATTCGCACCAGCCCGAGGAGCCGGAAGTATTTATCCTATTGCCTACCGACAAATGTTTACAGTTTATGAATAGTTTCACATAAATAGTACTATTTCCTCATAGTACAGTGCAATGTGATGTCCGAAATGGCTGACAAAATTAGGTAATAACACGAAATATATGGAAGGCAATATAAGGTATATGTATAGCTTGGAAATTGTGACCGTTGCTCGCTCGCTCCGCTCGCTCGTAAAAATCTAGTCCAACCTTACAACCGATCCCACACGTTCGCAAATTTGAAATATGTCGCCACCATATCGAATAATGAACGGAAGATGGATTGGTTTTAGGTTAGGCTATAGCTTTCGTGCGAGCGCAGCGAACGAGAGACGGGTAAAGGTGTGTCACAAACCATCGGTTTGGCACATACGGACATTGATATATTCGCACCAGTCCGAGGAGCCGGAAGTCTTTAACCTATTGCCTTCTGACAAATGTTTACGGTTTACCAATAGTTTCACATAATTAGTACCGTTTCCTCATAGTACAGTGCAACGTGATGTCCGAAATGGCTGACAAAATTAGGTACAAGCACGAAATATATGCAAGACAATATATGGTATATGTATAGCTTGGAAATTGTGACCGTTGCTCGCTCGCTCCGCTCGCTCGTAAAAATCTAGTCCAACCCCACAACCGATCCGACACGTTCGCAAATTTGAAACATGTCGCCATCATATGGAATAATGAACGCAAGATGGATTGGTTTTAGGTTAGGCTATAGTTTTCGTGCGAGCGCAGCGTACGAGAGACGCGTAAAGGTTTGTCACAAACCATCGGTTTGGCACATACGGACATTGATATATTCGCACCAGCCCGAGGAACCGGAAGTCTTTATCCTATTGCCTTCTGACAAATGTTTACGGTTTACCAATAGTTTCACATAATTAGTACCGTTTCCTCATAGTACAGTGCAACGTGATGTCCGAAATGGCTGACAAAATTAGGTAATAACACGAAATATATGGGAGGCAATATAAGGTATATGTATAGCTTGGAAATTGTGACCGTTGCTCGCTCGCACCGCTCGCTCGTAAAAATCTAGTCCAACCCCACAACCGATCCGACACGTTCGCAAATTTGAAATATGTCGCCATCATATCGAATAATGAACGCAAGATGGATTGGTTTTAGGTTAGGCTATAGTTTTCGAGCAAGCGCAGCGAGCGAGAGACGCGTATAGGTGTGTCATAAACCAACGGTTTGGCACATACGGACATTGAAATATTCGCACCAGCCCGAGGAGCCGGAAGTATTTATCCTATTGCCTACCGACACATGTTTACAGTTTATGAATAGTTTCACATAAATAGTACTATTTCCTCATAGTACAGTGCAATGTGATGTCCGAAATGGCTGACAAAATTAGGTAATAACACGAAATATATGGAAGGCAATATAAGGTATATGTATAGCTTGGAAATTGTGACCGTTGCTCGCTCGCTCCGCTCGCTCGTAAAAATCTAGTCCAACCTTACAACCGATCCCACACGTTCGCAAATTTGAAATATGTCGCCACCATATCGAATAATGAACGGAAGATGGATTGGTTTTAGGTTAGGCTATAGCTTTCGTGCGAGCGCAGCGAACGAGAGACGCGTAAAGGTGTGTCACAAACCATCGGTTTGGCACATACGGACATTGATATATTCGCACCAGTCCGAGGAGCCGGAAGTCTTTAACCTATTGCCTTCTGACAAATGTTTACGGTTTACCAATAGTTTCACATAATTAGTACCGTTTCCTCATAGTACAGTGCAACGTGATGTCCGAAATGGCTGACAAAATTAGGTACAAGCACGAAATATATGCAAGACAATAAATGGTATATGTATAGCTTGGAAATTGTGACCGTTGCTCGCTCGCTCCGCTCGCTCGAAAAAATCTAGTCCAACCTCACAACCGATCCGACACGTTCGCAAATTTGAAATATGTCGCCATCACATCGAATAATGAACGCAAGATGGATTGGTTTTAGGTTAGGCTATAGTTTTCGAGCGAGCGCCGCGAGCGAGAGACGCGTAAAGGTGTGTCATAAACCAACGGTTTGGCACATACGGACATTGAAATATTCGCACCAGCCCGAGGAGCCGGAAGTATTTATCCTATTGCCTACCGACACATGTTTACAGTTTATGAATAGTTTCACATAAATAGTACTATTTCCTCATAGTACAGTGCAATGTGATGTCCGAAATGGCTGACAAAATTAGGTAATAACACGAAATATATGGAAGGCAATATAAGGTATATGTATAGCTTGGAAATTGTGACCGTTGCTCGCTCACTCCGCTCGCTCGTAAAAATCTAGTCCAACCCCACAACCGATCCGACACTTTCGCAAATTTGAAACATGTCGCCATCATATCGAATAATGAACGCAAGATGGATTGGTTTTAGGTTAGGCTATAGTTTTCGAGCGAGCGCCGCGAGCGAGAGACGCGTATAGGTGTGTCATAAACCAACGGTTTGGCACATACGGACATTGATATATTCGCACCAGCCCGAGGAGCCGGAAGTCTTTATCCTATTGCCTTCTGACAAATGTTTACGGTTTACCAATAGTTTCACATAATTAGTACCGTTTCCTCATAGTACAGTGCAACGTGATGTCCGAAATGGCTGACAAAATTAGGTACAAGCACGAAATATATGCAAGACAATATATGGTATATGTATTGCTTGGAAATTGTGACCGTTGCTCGCTTGCTCCGCTCGCTCGTAAAAATCTAGTCCAACCTCACAACCGATCCCACACGTTCGCAAATTTGAAATATGTCGCCACCATATCGAATAATGAACGGAAGATGGATTGGTTTTAGGTTAGGCTATAGCTTTCGTGCGAGTGCAGCGAACAAGAGACGCGTAAAGGTGTGTCACAAACCATCGGTTTGGCACATACGGACATTGATATATTCGCACCAGCCCGAGGAACCGGAAGTCTTTATCCTATTGCCTTCTGACAAATGTTTACGGTTTACCAATAGTTTCACATAATTAGTACCGTTTCCTCATAGTACAGTGCAACGTGATGTCCGAAATGGCTGACAAAATTAGGTAATAACACGAAATATATGGAAGGCAATATAAGGTATATGTATAGCTTGGAAATTGTGACCGTTGCTCGCTCGCTCCGCTCGCTCGTAAAAATCTAGTCCAACCCCACAACCGACCCGACACTTTCGCAAATTTGAAACATGTCGCCATCATATCGAATAATGAACGCAAGATGGATTGGTTTTAGGTTAGGCTATAGTTTTCGAGCGAGCGCCGCGAGCGAGAGACGCGTATAGGTGTGTCACAAACCATCGGTTTGGCACATACGGACATTGATATATTCGCACCAGCCCGAGGAGCCGGAAGTCTTTATCCTATTGCCTTTTGACAAATGTTTACGGTTTACCAATAGTTTCACATAATTAGTACCGTTTCCTCACAGTACAGTGCAACGTGATGTCTGAAATGGCTGACAAAATTAGGTACAAGCACGAAATATATGCAAGACAATATATGGTATATGTATAGCTTGGAAATTGTGACCGTTGCTCGCTCGCTCCGCTCGCTCGTAAAAATCTAGTCCAACCTCACAACCGATCCCACACGTTCACAAATTTGAAACATGTCGCCACCATATCGAATAATGAACGGAAGATGGATTGGTTTTAGGTTAGGCTATAGCTTTCGTGCAAGTGCAGCGAACGAGAGACGCGTAAAGGTGTGTCACAAACCATCGGTTTGGCACATGCGGACATTGATATATTCGCACCAGCCCGAGGAACCGGAAGTCTTTATCCTATTGCCTTCTGACAAATGTTTACGGTTTACCAATAGTTTCACATAATTAGTACCGTTTCCTCATAGTACAGTGCAACGTGATGTCCGAAATGGCTGACAAAATTAGGTACAAGCACGAAATATATGCAAGACAATATATGGTATATGTATAGCTTGGAAATTGTGACCGTTGCTCGCTCGCTCCGCTCGCTCGTAAAAATCTAGTCCAACCTCACAACCGATCCCACACGTTCGCAAATTTGAAATATGTCGCCACCATATCGAATAATGAACGGAAGATGGATTGGTTTTAGGTTAGGCTATAGCTTTCGTGCGAGTGCAGCGAACGAGAGACGCGTAAAGGTGTGTCACAAACCATCGGTTTGGCACATACGGACATTGATATATTCGCACCAGCCCGAGGAACCGGAAGTCTTTATCCTATTGCCTTCTGACAAATGTTTACGGTTTACCAATAGTTTCACATAATTAGTACCGTTTCCTCATAGTACAGTGCAACGTGATGTCCGAAATGGCTGACAAACTTAGGTAATAACACGAAATATATGGAAGGCAATATAAGGTATATGTATAGCTTGGAAATTGTGACCGTTGCTCGCTCGCTCCGCTCGCTCGTAAAAATCTAGTCCAACCTCACAACCGATCCCACACGTTCGCAAATTTGAAATATGTCGCCACCATATCGAATAATGAACGGAAGATGGATTGGTTTTAGGTTAGGCTATAGCTTTCGTGCGAGCGCAGCGAACGAGAGACGCGTAAAGGTGTGTCACAAACCATCGGTTTGGCACATACGGACATTGATATATTCGCACCAGCCCGAGGAGCCGGAAGTCTTTATCCTATTGCCTTTTGACAAATGTTTACGGTTTACCAATAGTTTCACATAATTAGTACCGTTTCCTCATAGTACAGTGCAACGTGATGTCTGAAATGGCTGACAAAATTAGGTACAAGCACGAAATATATGCAAGACAATGTATGGTATATGTATAGCTTGGAAATTGTGACCGTTGCTCGCTCGCTCCGCTCGCTCGTAAAAATCTAGTCCAACCCCACAACCGATCCGACACGTTCGCAAATTTGAAACATGTCGCCATCATATCGAATAATGAACGCAAGATGGATTGGTTTTAGGTTAGGCTATAGTTTTCGAGCGAGCGCCGCGAGCGAGAGACGCGTAAAGGTGTGTCATAAACCAACGGTTTGGCACATACGGACATTGAAATATTCGCACCAGCCCGAGGAGCCGGAAGTATTTATCCTATTGCCTACCGACACATGTTTACAGTTTATGAATAGTTTCACATAAATAGTACTATTTCCTCATAGTACAGTGCAATGTGTTGTCCGAAATGGCTGACAAAATTAGGTAATAACACGAAATATATGGAAGGCAATATAAGGTATATGTATAGCTTGGAAATTGTGACCGTTGCTCGCTCGCTCCGCTCGCTCGTAAAAATCTAGTCCAACCTCACAACCGATCCCACACGTTCGCAAATTTGAAATATGTCGCCACCATATCGGATAATGAACGGAAGATGGATTGGTTTTAGGTTAGGCTATAGCTTTCGTGCGAGCGCAGCGAACAAGAGACGCGTAAAGGTGTGTCACAAACCATCGGTTTGGCACATACGGACATTGATATATTCGCACCAGCCCGAGGAGCCGGAAGACTTTATCCTATTGCCTTCTGACAAATGTTTACGGTTTACCAATAGTTTCACATAATTAGTACCGTTTCCTCATAGTACAGTGCAACGTGATGTCCGAAATGGCTGACAAAATTAGGTACAAGCACGAAATATATGCAAGACAATATATGGTATATGTATAGCTTAGAAATTGTGACCGTTGCTCGCTCGCGCCGCTCGCACGAAATAATCTAGTCCAATCTCACAACCGATCCGACATGTTCGCAAATTTGAAATATGTCGCCATCATATCGAATAATGAACGCAAGATGGATTGGTTTTAGTTTAGGCTATAGTTTTCGAGCGAGCGCCGCGAGCGAGAGACGCGTAAAGGTGTGTCATAAACCAACGGTTTGGCACATACGAACATTGAAATATTCGCACCAGCCCGAGGAGCCGGAAGTCTTTATCCTATTGCCTTCTGACAACTGTTTACGGTTTACCAATAGTTTCACAAAATTAGTACCGTTTCCTCAAAGTACAGTGCAATGTGATGTCCGAAATGGCTGACAAAATTAGGTACTAGCACGAAATATATGCAAGGCAATATATGGTATATGTATAGCTTGGAATTTGTGACCGTTGCTCGCTCGCTCCGCTCGCTCGTAAAAATCTAGTCCACCCTCACAACCGATCCGACACGTTCGCAAATTTGAAATATGTCGCCAGCATATCGAATAATGAACGGAAGATGGATTGGTTTTAGGTTAGGCTATAGCTTTCGTGCGAGCGCAGAGAGCGAGAGACGCGTAAAGGTGTGTCACAAACCAACGGTTTGGCACATACGGACATTGAAATATTCGCACCAGCCCGAGGAGCCGGAAGTCTTTATCCTATTGCCTACCGACACATGTTTACAGTTTATGAGTAGCTTCACATAATTAGTGCTATTTCCACATAGTACAGTGCAATGTGATGTCCGAAATGGCTGACAAAATTAGGTACTAGCACGAAATATATGCAAGGCAATATATGGTACATGTATAGCTTGGAAATTGTGACCGTTGCTCACTCGCTCCGCTCGCTCGTAAAAATCTAGTCCAACCTCACAACCGATCCGACACGTTCGCAAATTTGAAATATGTCGCCACCATATCGAATAATGAACGGGAGATGGATTGGTTTTAGGTTAGGCTATAGCTTTCGTGCGAGCGCAGCGAACGAGAGACGCGTAAAGGTGTGTCACAAACCATCGGTTTGGCACATACGGACATTGATATATTCGCACCAGCCCGAGGAGCCGGAAGTCTTTATCCTATTGCCTTTTGACAAATGTTTACGGTTTACCAATGGTTTCACATAATTAGTACAGTTTCCTCATAGTACAGTGCAACGTGATGTCTGAAATGGCTGACAAAATTAGGTACAAGCACGAAATATATGCAAGACAATATATGGTATATGTATAGCTTGGAAATTGTGACCGTTGCTCGCTCGCTCCGCTCGCTCGTAAAAATCTAGTCCAACCCCACAACCTATCCGACACGTTCGCAAATTTGAAACATGTCGCCATCATATCGAATAATGAACGCAAGATGGATTGGTTTTAGGTTAGGCTATAGTTTTCGAGCGAGCGCCGCGAGCGAGAGACGCGTAAAGGTGTGTCATAAACCAACGGTTTGGCACATACGGACATTGAAATATTCGCACCAGCCCGAGGAGCCGGAAGTATTTATCCTATTGCCTACCGACACATGTTTACAGTTTATGAATAGTTTCACATAAATAGTACTATTTCCTCATAGTACAGTGCAATGTGATGTCCGAAATGGCTGACAAAATTAGGTAATAACACGAAATATAAGGAAGGCAATATAAGGTATATGTGTAGCTTGGAAATTGTGACCGTTGCTCGCTCGCTCCGCTCGCTCGTAAAAATCTAGTCCAACCTCACAACCGATCCGACACGTTCGCAAATTTGAAATATGTCGCCACCATATCGAATAATGAACGGAAGATGGATTGGTTTTAGGTTAGGCTATAGCTTTCGTGCGAGTGCAGCGAACGAGAGACGCGTAAAGGTGTGTCACAAACCATCGGTTTGGCACATACGGACATTGATATATTCGCACCAGCCCGAGGAACCGGAAGTCATTATCCTATTGCCTTCTGACAAATGTTTACGGTTTACCAATAGTTTCACATAATTAGTACCGTTTCCTCATAGTACAGTGCAACGTGATGTCCGAAATGGCTGACAAAATTAGGTAATAACACGAAATATATGGAAGGCAATATAAGGTATATGTATAGCTTGGAAATTGTGACCGTTGCTCGCTCGCTCCGCTCGCTCGTAAAAATCTAGTCCAACCCCACAACCGATCCGACACTTTCGCAAATTTGAAACATGTCGCCATCATATCGAATAATGAACGCAAGATGGATTGGTTTTAGGTTAGGCTATAGTTTTCGAGCGAGCGCCGCGAGCGAGAGACGCGTATAGGTGTTTCATAAACCAACGGTTTGGCACATACGGACATTGATATATTCGCACCAGCCCGAGAAGCCGGAAGTCTTTATCCTATTGCCTTCTGACAAATATTTACGGTTTACCAATAGTTTCACATAATTAGTACCGTTTCCTCATAGTACAGTGCAACGTGATGTCCGAAATGGCTGACAAAATTAGGTACAAGCACGAAATATATGCAAGACAATATATGGTATATGTATAGCTTGGAAATTGTGACCGTTGCTCGCTCGCTCCGCTCGCTCGTAAAAATCTAGTCCAACCCCACAACCGATCCGACACGTTCGCAAATTTGAAACATGTCGCCATCATATCGAATAATGAACGCAAGATGGATTGGTTTTAGGTTAGGCTATAGTTTTCGAGCGAGCGCCGCGAGCGAGAGACGCGTATAGGTGTGTCATAAACCAACGGTTTGGCACATACGGACATTGAAATATTCGCACCAGCCCGAGGAGCCGGAAGTATTTATCCTATTGCCTACCGACACATGTTTACAGTTTATGAATAGTTTCACATAAATAGTACTATTTCCTCATAGTACAGTGCAATGTGATGTCCGAAATGGCTGACAAAATTAGGTAATAACACGAAATATAAGGAAGGCAATATAAGGTATATGTGTAGCTTGGAAATTGTGACCGTTGCTCGCTCGCTCCGCTCGCTCGTAAAAATCTAGTCCAACCTCACAACCGATCCGACACGTTCGCAAATTTGAAATATGTCGCCACCATATCGAATAATGAACGGAAGATGGATTGGTTTTAGGTTAGGCTATAGCTTTCGTGCGAGTGCAGCGAACGAGAGACGCGTAAAGGTGTGTCACAAACCATCGGTTTGGCACATACGGACATTGATATATTCGCACCAGCCCGAGGAACCGGAAGTCATTATCCTATTGCCTTCTGACAAATGTTTACGGTTTACCAATAGTTTCACATAATTAGTACCGTTTCCTCATAGTACAGTGCAACGTGATGTCCGAAATGGCTGACAAAATTAGGTAATAACACGAAATATATGGAAGGCAATATAAGGTATATGTATAGCTTGGAAATTGTGACCGTTGCTCGCTCGCTCCGCTCGCTCGTAAAAATCTAGTCCAACCCCACAACCGATCCGACACTTTCGCAAATTTGAAACATGTCGCCATCATATCGAATAATGAACGCAAGATGGATTGGTTTTAGGTTAGGCTATAGTTTTCGAGCGAGCGCCGCGAGCGAGAGACGCGTATAGGTGTTTCATAAACCAACGGTTTGGCACATACGGACATTGATATATTCGCACCAGCCCGAGAAGCCGGAAGTCTTTATCCTATTGCCTTCTGACAAATATTTACGGTTTACCAATAGTTTCACATAATTAGTACCGTTTCCTCATAGTACAGTGCAACGTGATGTCCGAAATGGCTGACAAAATTAGGTACAAGCACGAAATATATGCAAGACAATATATGGTATATGTATAGCTTGGAAATTGTGACCGTTGCTCGCTCGCTCCGCTCGCTCGTAAAAATCTAGTCCAACCCCACAACCGATCCGACACGTTCGCAAATTTGAAACATGTCGCCATCATATCGAATAATGAACGCAAGATGGATTGGTTTTAGGTTAGGCTATAGTTTTCGAGCGAGCGCCGCGAGCGAGAGACGCGTATAGGTGTGTCATAAACCAACGGTTTGGCACATACGGACATTGAAATATTCGCACCAGCCCGAGGAGCCGGAAGTATTTATCCTATTGCCTACCGACACATGTTTACAGTTTATGAATAGTTTCACATAAATAGTACTATTTCCTCATAGTACAGTGCAATGTGATGTCCGAAATGGCTGACAAAATTAGGTAATAACACGAAATATATGGAAGGCAATATAAGGTATATGTATAGCTTGGAAATTGTGACCGTTGCTCGCTCGCTCCGCTCGCTCGTAAAAATCTAGTCCAACCTCACAACCGATCCCACACGTTCGCAAATTTGAAATATGTCGCCACCATATCGAATAATGAACGGAAGATGGATTGGTTTTAGGTTAGGCTATAGCTTTCGTGCGAGCGCAGCGAACGAGAGACGCGTAAAGGTGTGTCACAAACCATCGGTCTGGCACATACGGACATTGATATATTCGCACCAGCCCGAGGAGCCGGAAGTCTTTATCCTATTGCCTTTTGACAAATGTTTACGGTTTACCAATAGTTTCACATAATTAGTACCGTTTCCTCATAGTACAGTGCAACGTGATGTCTGAAATGGCTGACAAAATTAGGTACAAGCACGAAATATATGCAAGACAATATATGGTATATGTATAGCTTGGAAATTGTGACCGTTGCTCGCTCGCTCCGCTCGCTCGTAAAAATCTAGTCCAACCCCACAACCGATCCGACACGTTCGCAAATTTGAAACATGTCGCCATCATATCGAATAATGAACGCAAGATGGATTGGTTTTAGGTTAGGCTATAGTTTTCGAGCGAGCGCCGCGAGCGAGAGACGCGTAAAGGTGTGTCATAAACCAACGGTTTGGCACATACGGACATTGAAATATACGCACCAGCCCGAGGAGCCGGAAGTATTTATCCTATTGCCTACCGACACATGCTTGCAGTTTATGAATAGTTTCACATAAATAGTACTATTTCCTCATAGTACAGTGCAATGTGATGTCCGAAATGGCTGACAAAATTAGGTAATAACACGAAATATATGGAAGGCAATATAAGGTATATGTATAGCTTGGAAATTGTGACCGTTGCTCGCTCGCTCCGCTCGCTCGTAAAAATCTAGTCCAACCTCACAACCGATCCCACACGTTCGCAAATTTGAAATATGTCGCCACCATATCGAATAATGAACGGAAGATGGATTGGTTTTAGGTTAGGCTACAGCTTTCGTGCGAGTGCAGCGAACGAGAGACGCGTAAAGGTGTGTCACAAACCATCGGCTTGGCACATACGGACATTGATATATTCGCACCAGCCCGAGGAACCGGAAGTCTTTATCCTATTGCCTTCTGACAAATGTTTACGGTTTACCAATAGTTTCACATAATTAGTACCGTTTCCTCATAGTACAGTGCAACGTGATGTCCGAAATGGCTGACAAAATTAGGTAATAACACGAAATATATGGAAGGCAATATAAGGTATATGTATAGCTTGGAAATTGTGACCGTTGCTCGCTCGCTCCGCTCGCTCGTAAAAATCTAGTCCAACCCCACAACCGATCCGACACGTTCGCAAATTTGAAATATGTCGCCATCATATCGAATAATGAACGCAAGATGGATTGGTTTTAGGTTAGGCTATAGTTTTCGAGCAAGCGCAGCGAGCGAGAGACGCGTATAGGTGTGTCATAAACCAACGGTTTGGCACATACGGACATTGAAATATTCGCACCAGAACGAGGAGCCGGAAGTATTTATCCTATTGCCTACCGACACATGTTTACAGTTTATGAATAGCTTCACATAAATAGTACTATTTCCTCATAGTACAGTGCAATGTGATGTCCGAAATGGCTGACAAAATTAGGTAATAACACGAAATATATGGAAGGCAATATAAGGTATATGTATAGCTTGGAAATTGTGACCGTTGCTCGCTCGCTCCGCTCGCTCGTGGAAATCTAGTCCAACCTCACAACCGATCCCACACGTTCGCAAATTTGAAATATGTCGCCACCATATCGAATAATGAACGGAAGATGGATTGGTTTTAGGTTAGGCTATAGCTTTCGTGCGAGCGCAGCGAACGAGAGACGCGTAAAGGTGTGTCACAAACCATCGGTTTGGCACATACGGACATTGATATATTCGCACCAGCCCGAGGAGCCGGAAGTCTTTATCCTATTGCCTTCTGACAAATGTTTACGGTTTACCAATATTTTCACATAATTAGTACCGTTTCCTCATAGTACAGTGCAACGTGATGTCCGAAATGGCTGACAAAATTAGGTACAAGCACGAAATATATGCAAGACAATATAAGGTATATGTATAGCTTGGAAATTGTGACCGTTGCTCGCTCGCTCCGCTCGCTCGTAAAAATCTAGTCCAACCTCACAACCGATCCGACACGTTCGCAAATTTGGAATATGTCGCCATCATATCGAATAATGAACGCAAGATGGATTGGTTTTAGGTTAGGCTATAGTTTTCGAGAGAGCGCAGCGAGCGAGAGACGCGTATAGGTGTGTCATAAACCAACGGTTTGGCACATACGGACATTGAAATATTCGCACCAGCCCGAGGAGCCGGAAGTATTTATCCTATTGCCTACCGACACATGTTTACAGTTTATGAATAGTTTCACATAAATAGTACTATTTCCTCATAGTACAGTGCAATGTGATGTCCGAAATGGCTGACAAAATTAGGTAATAACACGAAATATATGGAAGGCAATATAAGGTATATGTATAGCTTGGAAATTGTGACCGTTGCTCGCTCACTCCGCTCGCTCGTAAAAATCTAGTCCAACCCCACAACCGATCCGACACTTTCGCAAATTTGAAACATGTCGCCATCATATCGAATAATGAACGCAAGATGGATTGGTTTTAGGTTAGGCTATAGTTTTCGAGCGAGCGCCGCGAGCGAGAGACGCGTATAGGTGTGTCATAAACCAACGGTTTGGCACATACGGACATTGATATATTCGCACCAGCCCGAGGAGCCGGAAGTCTTTATCCTATTGCCTTCTGACAAATGTTTACGGTTTACCAATAGTTTCACATAATTAGTACCGTTTCCTCATAGTACAGTGCAACGTGATGTCCGAAATGGCTGACAAAATTAGGTACAAGCACGAAATATATGCAAGACAATATATGGTATATGTATTGCTTGGAAATTGTGACCGTTGCTCGCTTGCTCCGCTCGCTCGTAAAAATCTAGTCCAACCTCACAACCGATCCCACACGTTCGCAAATTTGAAATATGTCGCCACCATATCGAATAATGAACGGAAGATGGATTGGTTTTAGGTTAGGCTATAGCTTTCGTGCGAGTGCAGCGAACAAGAGACGCGTAAAGGTGTGTCACAAACCATCGGTTTGGCACATACGGACATTGATATATTCGCACCAGCCCGAGGAACCGGAAGTCTTTATCCTATTGCCTTCTGACAAATGTTTACGGTTTACCAATAGTTTCACATAATTAGTACCGTTTCCTCATAGTACAGTGCAACGTGATGTCCGAAATGGCTGACAAAATTAGGTAATAACACGAAATATATGGAAGGCAATATAAGGTATATGTATAGCTTGGAAATTGTGACCGTTGCTCGCTCGCTCCGCTCGCTCGTAAAAATCTAGTCCAACCCCACAACCGACCCGACACTTTCGCAAATTTGAAACATGTCGCCATCATATCGAATAATGAACGCAAGATGGATTGGTTTTAGGTTAGGCTATAGTTTTCGAGCGAGCGCCGCGAGCGAGAGACGCGTATAGGTGTGTCACAAACCATCGGTTTGGCACATACGGACATTGATATATTCGCACCAGCCCGAGGAGCCGGAAGTCTTTATCCTATTGCCTTTTGACAAATGTTTACGGTTTACCAATAGTTTCACATAATTAGTACCGTTTCCTCACAGTACAGTGCAACGTGATGTCTGAAATGGCTGACAAAATTAGGTACAAGCACGAAATATATGCAAGACAATATATGGTATATGTATAGCTTGGAAATTGTGACCGTTGCTCGCTCGCTCCGCTCGCTCGTAAAAATCTAGTCCAACCTCACAACCGATCCCACACGTTCACAAATTTGAAACATGTCGCCACCATATCGAATAATGAACGGAAGATGGATTGGTTTTAGGTTAGGCTATAGCTTTCGTGCAAGTGCAGCGAACGAGAGACGCGTAAAGGTGTGTCACAAACCATCGGTTTGGCACATGCGGACATTGATATATTCGCACCAGCCCGAGGAACCGGAAGTCTTTATCCTATTGCCTTCTGACAAATGTTTACGGTTTACCAATAGTTTCACATAATTAGTACCGTTTCCTCATAGTACAGTGCAACGTGATGTCCGAAATGGCTGACAAAATTAGGTACAAGCACGAAATATATGCAAGACAATATATGGTATATGTATAGCTTGGAAATTGTGACCGTTGCTCGCTCGCTCCGCTCGCTCGTAAAAATCTAGTCCAACCTCACAACCGATCCCACACGTTCGCAAATTTGAAATATGTCGCCACCATATCGAATAATGAACGGAAGATGGATTGGTTTTAGGTTAGGCTATAGCTTTCGTGCGAGTGCAGCGAACGAGAGACGCGTAAAGGTGTGTCACAAACCATCGGTTTGGCACATACGGACATTGATATATTCGCACCAGCCCGAGGAACCGGAAGTCTTTATCCTATTGCCTTCTGACAAATGTTTACGGTTTACCAATAGTTTCACATAATTAGTACCGTTTCCTCATAGTACAGTGCAACGTGATGTCCGAAATGGCTGACAAACTTAGGTAATAACACGAAATATATGGAAGGCAATATAAGGTATATGTATAGCTTGGAAATTGTGACCGTTGCTCGCTCGCTCCGCTCGCTCGTAAAAATCTAGTCCAACCTCACAACCGATCCCACACGTTCGCAAATTTGAAATATGTCGCCACCATATCGAATAATGAACGGAAGATGGATTGGTTTTAGGTTAGGCTATAGCTTTCGTGCGAGCGCAGCGAACGAGAGACGCGTAAAGGTGTGTCACAAACCATCGGTTTGGCACATACGGACATTGATATATTCGCACCAGCCCGAGGAGCCGGAAGTCTTTATCCTATTGCCTTTTGACAAATGTTTACGGTTTACCAATAGTTTCACATAATTAGTACCGTTTCCTCATAGTACAGTGCAACGTGATGTCTGAAATGGCTGACAAAATTAGGTACAAGCACGAAATATATGCAAGACAATGTATGGTATATGTATAGCTTGGAAATTGTGACCGTTGCTCGCTCGCTCCGCTCGCTCGTAAAAATCTAGTCCAACCCCACAACCGATCCGACACGTTCGCAAATTTGAAACATGTCGCCATCATATCGAATAATGAACGCAAGATGGATTGGTTTTAGGATAGGCTATAGTTTTCGAGCGAGCGCCGCGAGCGAGAGACGCGTAAAGGTGTGTCATAAACCAACGGTTTGGCACATACGGACATTGAAATATTCGCACCAGCCCGAGGAGCCGGAAGTATTTATCCTATTGCCTACCGACACATGTTTACAGTTTATGAATAGTTTCACATAAATAGTACTATTTCCTCATAGTACAGTGCAATGTGTTGTCCGAAATGGCTGACAAAATTAGGTAATAACACGAAATATATGGAAGGCAATATAAGGTATATGTATAGCTTGGAAATTGTGACCGTTGCTCGCTCGCTCCGCTCGCTCGTAAAAATCTAGTCCAACCTCACAACCGATCCCACACGTTCGCAAATTTGAAATATGTCGCCACCATATCGGATAATGAACGGAAGATGGATTGGTTTTAGGTTAGGCTATAGCTTTCGTGCGAGCGCAGCGAACAAGAGACGCGTAAAGGTGTGTCACAAACCATCGGTTTGGCACATACGGACATTGATATATTCGCACCAGCCCGAGGAGCCGGAAGACTTTATCCTATTGCCTTCTGACAAATGTTTACGGTTTACCAATAGTTTCACATAATTAGTACCGTTTCCTCATAGTACAGTGCAACGTGATGTCCGAAATGGCTGACAAAATTAGGTACAAGCACGAAATATATGCAAGACAATATATGGTATATGTATAGCTTAGAAATTGTGACCGTTGCTCGCTCGCGCCGCTCGCACGAAATAATCTAGTCCAATCTCACAACCGATCCGACATGTTCGCAAATTTGAAATATGTCGCCATCATATCGAATAATGAACGCAAGATGGATTGGTTTTAGTTTAGGCTATAGTTTTCGAGCGAGCGCCGCGAGCGAGAGACGCGTAAAGGTGTGTCATAAACCAACGGTTTGGCACATACGAACATTGAAATATTCGCACCAGCCCGAGGAGCCGGAAGTCTTTATCCTATTGCCTTCTGACAACTGTTTACGGTTTACCAATAGTTTCACAAAATTAGTACCGTTTCCTCAAAGTACAGTGCAATGTGATGTCCGAAATGGCTGACAAAATTAGGTACTAGCACGAAATATATGCAAGGCAATATATGGTATATGTATAGCTTGGAATTTGTGACCGTTGCTCGCTCGCTCCGCTCGCTCGTAAAAATCTAGTCCACCCTCACAACCGATCCGACACGTTCGCAAATTTGAAATATGTCGCCAGCATATCGAATAATGAACGGAAGATGGATTGGTTTTAGGTTAGGCTATAGCTTTCGTGCGAGCGCAGAGAGCGAGAGACGCGTAAAGGTGTGTCACAAACCAACGGTTTGGCACATACGGACATTGAAATATTCGCACCAGCCCGAGGAGCCGGAAGTCTTTATCCTATTGCCTACCGACACATGTTTACAGTTTATGAGTAGCTTCACATAATTAGTGCTATTTCCACATAGTACAGTGCAATGTGATGTCCGAAATGGCTGACAAAATTAGGTACTAGCACGAAATATATGCAAGGCAATATATGGTACATGTATAGCTTGGAAATTGTGACCGTTGCTCACTCGCTCCGCTCGCTCGTAAAAATCTAGTCCAACCTCACAACCGATCCGACACGTTCGCAAATTTGAAATATGTCGCCACCATATCGAATAATGAACGGGAGATGGATTGGTTTTAGGTTAGGCTATAGCTTTCGTGCGAGCGCAGCGAACGAGAGACGCGTAAAGGTGTGTCACAAACCATCGGTTTGGCACATACGGACATTGATATATTCGCACCAGCCCGAGGAGCCGGAAGTCTTTATCCTATTGCCTTTTGACAAATGTTTACGGTTTACCAATGGTTTCACATAATTAGTACAGTTTCCTCATAGTACAGTGCAACGTGATGTCTGAAATGGCTGACAAAATTAGGTACAAGCACGAAATATATGCAAGACAATATATGGTATATGTATAGCTTGGAAATTGTGACCGTTGCTCGCTCGCTCCGCTCGCTCGTAAAAATCTAGTCCAACCCCACAACCTATCCGACACGTTCGCAAATTTGAAACATGTCGCCATCATATCGAATAATGAACGCAAGATGGATTGGTTTTAGGTTAGGCTATAGTTTTCGAGCGAGCGCCGCGAGCGAGAGACGCGTAAAGGTGTGTCATAAACCAACGGTTTGGCACATACGGACATTGAAATATTCGCACCAGCCCGAGGAGCCGGAAGTATTTATCCTATTGCCTACCGACACATGTTTACAGTTTATGAATAGTTTCACATAAATAGTACTATTTCCTCATAGTACAGTGCAATGTGATGTCCGAAATGGCTGACAAAATTAGGTAATAACACGAAATATAAGGAAGGCAATATAAGGTATATGTGTAGCTTGGAAATTGTGACCGTTGCTCGCTCGCTCCGCTCGCTCGTAAAAATCTAGTCCAACCTCACAACCGATCCGACACGTTCGCAAATTTGAAATATGTCGCCACCATATCGAATAATGAACGGAAGATGGATTGGTTTTAGGTTAGGCTATAGCTTTCGTGCGAGTGCAGCGAACGAGAGACGCGTAAAGGTGTGTCACAAACCATCGGTTTGGCACATACGGACATTGATATATTCGCACCAGCCCGAGGAACCGGAAGTCATTATCCTATTGCCTTCTGACAAATGTTTACGGTTTACCAATAGTTTCACATAATTAGTACCGTTTCCTCATAGTACAGTGCAACGTGATGTCCGAAATGGCTGACAAAATTAGGTAATAACACGAAATATATGGAAGGCAATATAAGGTATATGTATAGCTTGGAAATTGTGACCGTTGCTCGCTCGCTCCGCTCGCTCGTAAAAATCTAGTCCAACCCCACAACCGATCCGACACTTTCGCAAATTTGAAACATGTCGCCATCATATCGAATAATGAACGCAAGATGGATTGGTTTTAGGTTAGGCTATAGTTTTCGAGCGAGCGCCGCGAGCGAGAGACGCGTATAGGTGTTTCATAAACCAACGGTTTGGCACATACGGACATTGATATATTCGCACCAGCCCGAGAAGCCGGAAGTCTTTATCCTATTGCCTTCTGACAAATATTTACGGTTTACCAATAGTTTCACATAATTAGTACCGTTTCCTCATAGTACAGTGCAACGTGATGTCCGAAATGGCTGACAAAATTAGGTACAAGCACGAAATATATGCAAGACAATATATGGTATATGTATAGCTTGGAAATTGTGACCGTTGCTCGCTCGCTCCGCTCGCTCGTAAAAATCTAGTCCAACCCCACAACCGATCCGACACGTTCGCAAATTTGAAACATGTCGCCATCATATCGAATAATGAACGCAAGATGGATTGGTTTTAGGTTAGGCTATAGTTTTCGAGCGAGCGCCGCGAGCGAGAGACGCGTATAGGTGTGTCATAAACCAACGGTTTGGCACATACGGACATTGAAATATTCGCACCAGCCCGAGGAGCCGGAAGTATTTATCCTATTGCCTACCGACACATGTTTACAGTTTATGAATAGTTTCACATAAATAGTACTATTTCCTCATAGTACAGTGCAATGTGATGTCCGAAATGGCTGACAAAATTAGGTAATAACACGAAATATAAGGAAGGCAATATAAGGTATATGTGTAGCTTGGAAATTGTGACCGTTGCTCGCTCGCTCCGCTCGCTCGTAAAAATCTAGTCCAACCTCACAACCGATCCGACACGTTCGCAAATTTGAAATATGTCGCCACCATATCGAATAATGAACGGAAGATGGATTGGTTTTAGGTTAGGCTATAGCTTTCGTGCGAGTGCAGCGAACGAGAGACGCGTAAAGGTGTGTCACAAACCATCGGTTTGGCACATACGGACATTGATATATTCGCACCAGCCCGAGGAACCGGAAGTCATTATCCTATTGCCTTCTGACAAATGTTTACGGTTTACCAATAGTTTCACATAATTAGTACCGTTTCCTCATAGTACAGTGCAACGTGATGTCCGAAATGGCTGACAAAATTAGGTAATAACACGAAATATATGGAAGGCAATATAAGGTATATGTATAGCTTGGAAATTGTGACCGTTGCTCGCTCGCTCCGCTCGCTCGTAAAAATCTAGTCCAACCCCACAACCGATCCGACACTTTCGCAAATTTGAAACATGTCGCCATCATATCGAATAATGAACGCAAGATGGATTGGTTTTAGGTTAGGCTATAGTTTTCGAGCGAGCGCCGCGAGCGAGAGACGCGTATAGGTGTTTCATAAACCAACGGTTTGGCACATACGGACATTGATATATTCGCACCAGCCCGAGAAGCCGGAAGTCTTTATCCTATTGCCTTCTGACAAATATTTACGGTTTACCAATAGTTTCACATAATTAGTACCGTTTCCTCATAGTACAGTGCAACGTGATGTCCGAAATGGCTGACAAAATTAGGTACAAGCACGAAATATATGCAAGACAATATATGGTATATGTATAGCTTGGAAATTGTGACCGTTGCTCGCTCGCTCCGCTCGCTCGTAAAAATCTAGTCCAACCCCACAACCGATCCGACACGTTCGCAAATTTGAAACATGTCGCCATCATATCGAATAATGAACGCAAGATGGATTGGTTTTAGGTTAGGCTATAGTTTTCGAGCGAGCGCCGCGAGCGAGAGACGCGTATAGGTGTGTCATAAACCAACGGTTTGGCACATACGGACATTGAAATATTCGCACCAGCCCGAGGAGCCGGAAGTATTTATCCTATTGCCTACCGACACATGTTTACAGTTTATGAATAGTTTCACATAAATAGTACTATTTCCTCATAGTACAGTGCAATGTGATGTCCGAAATGGCTGACAAAATTAGGTAATAACACGAAATATATGGAAGGCAATATAAGGTATATGTATAGCTTGGAAATTGTGACCGTTGCTCGCTCGCTCCGCTCGCTCGTAAAAATCTAGTCCAACCTCACAACCGATCCCACACGTTCGCAAATTTGAAATATGTCGCCACCATATCGAATAATGAACGGAAGATGGATTGGTTTTAGGTTAGGCTATAGCTTTCGTGCGAGCGCAGCGAACAAGAGACGCGTAAAGGTGTGTCACAAACCATCGGTTTGGCACATACGGACATTGATATATTCGCACCAGCCCGAGGAGCCGGAAGACTTTATCCTATTGCCTTCTGACAAATGTTTACGGTTTACCAATAGTTTCACATAATTAGTACCGTTTCCTCATAGTACAGTGCAACGTGATGTCCGAAATGGCTGACAAAATTAGGTACAAGCACGAAATATATGCAAGACAATATATGGTATATGTATAGCTTAGAAATTGTGACCGTTGCTCGCTCGCGCCGCTCGCACGAAATAATCTAGTCCAATCTCACAACCGATCCGACATGTTCGCAAATTTGAAATATGTCGCCATCATATCGAATAATGAACGCAAGATGGATTGGTTTTAGTTTAGGCTATAGTTTTCGAGCGAGCGCCGCGAGCGAGAGACGCGTAAAGGTGTGTCATAAACCAACGGTTTGGCACATACGAACATTGAAATATTCGCACCAGCCCGAGGAGCCGGAAGTCTTTATCCTATTGCCTTCTGACAACTGTTTACGGTTTACCAATAGTTTCACAAAATTAGTACCGTTTCCTCAAAGTACAGTGCAATGTGATGTCCGAAATGGCTGACAAAATTAGGTACTAGCACGAAATATATGCAAGGCAATATATGGTATATGTATAGCTTGGAATTTGTGACCGTTGCTCGCTCGCTCCGCTCGCTCGTAAAAATCTAGTCCACCCTCACAACCGATCCGACACGTTCGCAAATTTGAAATATGTCGCCAGCATATCGAATAATGAACGGAAGATGGATTGGTTTTAGGTTAGGCTATAGCTTTCGTGCGAGCGCAGAGAGCGAGAGACGCGTAAAGGTGTGTCACAAACCAACGGTTTGGCACATACGGACATTGAAATATTCGCACCAGCCCGAGGAGCCGGAAGTCTTTATCCTATTGCCTACCGACACATGTTTACAGTTTATGAGTAGCTTCACATAATTAGTGCTATTTCCACATAGTACAGTGCAATGTGATGTCCGAAATGGCTGACAAAATTAGGTACTAGCACGAAATATATGCAAGGCAATATATGGTACATGTATAGCTTGGAAATTGTGACCGTTGCTCACTCGCTCCGCTCGCTCGTAAAAATCTAGTCCAACCTCACAACCGATCCGACACGTTCGCAAATTTGAAATATGTCGCCACCATATCGAATAATGAACGGGAGATGGATTGGTTTTAGGTTAGGCTATAGCTTTCGTGCGAGCGCAGCGAACGAGAGACGCGTAAAGGTGTGTCACAAACCATCGGTTTGGCACATACGGACATTGATATATTCGCACCAGCCCGAGGAGCCGGAAGTCTTTATCCTATTGCCTTTTGACAAATGTTTACGGTTTACCAATGGTTTCACATAATTAGTACAGTTTCCTCATAGTACAGTGCAACGTGATGTCTGAAATGGCTGACAAAATTAGGTACAAGCACGAAATATATGCAAGACAATATATGGTATATGTATAGCTTGGAAATTGTGACCGTTGCTCGCTCGCTCCGCTCGCTCGTAAAAATCTAGTCCAACCCCACAACCTATCCGACACGTTCGCAAATTTGAAACATGTCGCCATCATATCGAATAATGAACGCAAGATGGATTGGTTTTAGGTTAGGCTATAGTTTTCGAGCGAGCGCCGCGAGCGAGAGACGCGTAAAGGTGTGTCATAAACCAACGGTTTGGCACATACGGACATTGAAATATTCGCACCAGCCCGAGGAGCCGGAAGTATTTATCCTATTGCCTACCGACACATGTTTACAGTTTATGAATAGTTTCACATAAATAGTACTATTTCCTCATAGTACAGTGCAATGTGATGTCCGAAATGGCTGACAAAATTAGGTAATAACACGAAATATAAGGAAGGCAATATAAGGTATATGTGTAGCTTGGAAATTGTGACCGTTGCTCGCTCGCTCCGCTCGCTCGTAAAAATCTAGTCCAACCTCACAACCGATCCGACACGTTCGCAAATTTGAAATATGTCGCCACCATATCGAATAATGAACGGAAGATGGATTGGTTTTAGGTTAGGCTATAGCTTTCGTGCGAGTGCAGCGAACGAGAGACGCGTAAAGGTGTGTCACAAACCATCGGTTTGGCACATACGGACATTGATATATTCGCACCAGCCCGAGGAACCGGAAGTCATTATCCTATTGCCTTCTGACAAATGTTTACGGTTTACCAATAGTTTCACATAATTAGTACCGTTTCCTCATAGTACAGTGCAACGTGATGTCCGAAATGGCTGACAAAATTAGGTAATAACACGAAATATATGGAAGGCAATATAAGGTATATGTATAGCTTGGAAATTGTGACCGTTGCTCGCTCGCTCCGCTCGCTCGTAAAAATCTAGTCCAACCCCACAACCGATCCGACACTTTCGCAAATTTGAAACATGTCGCCATCATATCGAATAATGAACGCAAGATGGATTGGTTTTAGGTTAGGCTATAGTTTTCGAGCGAGCGCCGCGAGCGAGAGACGCGTATAGGTGTTTCATAAACCAACGGTTTGGCACATACGGACATTGATATATTCGCACCAGCCCGAGAAGCCGGAAGTCTTTATCCTATTGCCTTCTGACAAATATTTACGGTTTACCAATAGTTTCACATAATTAGTACCGTTTCCTCATAGTACAGTGCAACGTGATGTCCGAAATGGCTGACAAAATTAGGTACAAGCACGAAATATATGCAAGACAATATATGGTATATGTATAGCTTGGAAATTGTGACCGTTGCTCGCTCGCTCCGCTCGCTCGTAAAAATCTAGTCCAACCCCACAACCGATCCGACACGTTCGCAAATTTGAAACATGTCGCCATCATATCGAATAATGAACGCAAGATGGATTGGTTTTAGGTTAGGCTATAGTTTTCGAGCGAGCGCCGCGAGCGAGAGACGCGTATAGGTGTGTCATAAACCAACGGTTTGGCACATACGGACATTGAAATATTCGCACCAGCCCGAGGAGCCGGAAGTATTTATCCTATTGCCTACCGACACATGTTTACAGTTTATGAATAGTTTCACATAAATAGTACTATTTCCTCATAGTACAGTGCAATGTGATGTCCGAAATGGCTGACAAAATTAGGTAATAACACGAAATATAAGGAAGGCAATATAAGGTATATGTGTAGCTTGGAAATTGTGACCGTTGCTCGCTCGCTCCGCTCGCTCGTAAAAATCTAGTCCAACCTCACAACCGATCCGACACGTTCGCAAATTTGAAATATGTCGCCACCATATCGAATAATGAACGGAAGATGGATTGGTTTTAGGTTAGGCTATAGCTTTCGTGCGAGTGCAGCGAACGAGAGACGCGTAAAGGTGTGTCACAAACCATCGGTTTGGCACATACGGACATTGATATATTCGCACCAGCCCGAGGAACCGGAAGTCATTATCCTATTGCCTTCTGACAAATGTTTACGGTTTACCAATAGTTTCACATAATTAGTACCGTTTCCTCATAGTACAGTGCAACGTGATGTCCGAAATGGCTGACAAAATTAGGTAATAACACGAAATATATGGAAGGCAATATAAGGTATATGTATAGCTTGGAAATTGTGACCGTTGCTCGCTCGCTCCGCTCGCTCGTAAAAATCTAGTCCAACCCCACAACCGATCCGACACTTTCGCAAATTTGAAACATGTCGCCATCATATCGAATAATGAACGCAAGATGGATTGGTTTTAGGTTAGGCTATAGTTTTCGAGCGAGCGCCGCGAGCGAGAGACGCGTATAGGTGTTTCATAAACCAACGGTTTGGCACATACGGACATTGATATATTCGCACCAGCCCGAGAAGCCGGAAGTCTTTATCCTATTGCCTTCTGACAAATATTTACGGTTTACCAATAGTTTCACATAATTAGTACCGTTTCCTCATAGTACAGTGCAACGTGATGTCCGAAATGGCTGACAAAATTAGGTACAAGCACGAAATATATGCAAGACAATATATGGTATATGTATAGCTTGGAAATTGTGACCGTTGCTCGCTCGCTCCGCTCGCTCGTAAAAATCTAGTCCAACCCCACAACCGATCCGACACGTTCGCAAATTTGAAACATGTCGCCATCATATCGAATAATGAACGCAAGATGGATTGGTTTTAGGTTAGGCTATAGTTTTCGAGCGAGCGCCGCGAGCGAGAGACGCGTATAGGTGTGTCATAAACCAACGGTTTGGCACATACGGACATTGAAATATTCGCACCAGCCCGAGGAGCCGGAAGTATTTATCCTATTGCCTACCGACACATGTTTACAGTTTATGAATAGTTTCACATAAATAGTACTATTTCCTCATAGTACAGTGCAATGTGATGTCCGAAATGGCTGACAAAATTAGGTAATAACACGAAATATATGGAAGGCAATATAAGGTATATGTATAGCTTGGAAATTGTGACCGTTGCTCGCTCGCTCCGCTCGCTCGTAAAAATCTAGTCCAACCTCACAACCGATCCCACACGTTCGCAAATTTGAAATATGTCGCCACCATATCGAATAATGAACGGAAGATGGATTGGTT
Organism: Bombus affinis; assembly: GCF_024516045.1. Taxonomy (NCBI): domain Eukaryota; kingdom Metazoa; phylum Arthropoda; class Insecta; order Hymenoptera; family Apidae; genus Bombus; species Bombus affinis. The sequence goes on along the minus strand of NW_026108994.1, from coordinate 66,837 downwards.
TTAGGTTAGGCTATAGCTTTCGTGCGAGCGCAGCGAACGAGAGACGCGTAAAGGTGTGTCACAAACCATCGGTCTGGCACATACGGACATTGATATATTCGCACCAGCCCGAGGAGCCGGAAGTCTTTATCCTATTGCCTTTTGACAAATGTTTACGGTTTACCAATAGTTTCACATAATTAGTACCGTTTCCTCATAGTACAGTGCAACGTGATGTCTGAAATGGCTGACAAAATTAGGTACAAGCACGAAATATATGCAAGACAATATATGGTATATGTATAGCTTGGAAATTGTGACCGTTGCTCGCTCGCTCCGCTCGCTCGTAAAAATCTAGTCCAACCCCACAACCGATCCGACACGTTCGCAAATTTGAAACATGTCGCCATCATATCGAATAATGAACGCAAGATGGATTGGTTTTAGGTTAGGCTATAGTTTTCGAGCGAGCGCCGCGAGCGAGAGACGCGTAAAGGTGTGTCATAAACCAACGGTTTGGCACATACGGACATTGAAATATACGCACCAGCCCGAGGAGCCGGAAGTATTTATCCTATTGCCTACCGACACATGCTTGCAGTTTATGAATAGTTTCACATAAATAGTACTATTTCCTCATAGTACAGTGCAATGTGATGTCCGAAATGGCTGACAAAATTAGGTAATAACACGAAATATATGGAAGGCAATATAAGGTATATGTATAGCTTGGAAATTGTGACCGTTGCTCGCTCGCTCCGCTCGCTCGTAAAAATCTAGTCCAACCTCACAACCGATCCCACACGTTCGCAAATTTGAAATATGTCGCCACCATATCGAATAATGAACGGAAGATGGATTGGTTTTAGGTTAGGCTACAGCTTTCGTGCGAGTGCAGCGAACGAGAGACGCGTAAAGGTGTGTCACAAACCATCGGCTTGGCACATACGGACATTGATATATTCGCACCAGCCCGAGGAACCGGAAGTCTTTATCCTATTGCCTTCTGACAAATGTTTACGGTTTACCAATAGTTTCACATAATTAGTACCGTTTCCTCATAGTACAGTGCAACGTGATGTCCGAAATGGCTGACAAAATTAGGTAATAACACGAAATATATGGAAGGCAATATAAGGTATATGTATAGCTTGGAAATTGTGACCGTTGCTCGCTCGCTCCGCTCGCTCGTAAAAATCTAGTCCAACCCCACAACCGATCCGACACGTTCGCAAATTTGAAATATGTCGCCATCATATCGAATAATGAACGCAAGATGGATTGGTTTTAGGTTAGGCTATAGTTTTCGAGCAAGCGCAGCGAGCGAGAGACGCGTATAGGTGTGTCATAAACCAACGGTTTGGCACATACGGACATTGAAATATTCGCACCAGAACGAGGAGCCGGAAGTATTTATCCTATTGCCTACCGACACATGTTTACAGTTTATGAATAGCTTCACATAAATAGTACTATTTCCTCATAGTACAGTGCAATGTGATGTCCGAAATGGCTGACAAAATTAGGTAATAACACGAAATATATGGAAGGCAATATAAGGTATATGTATAGCTTGGAAATTGTGACCGTTGCTCGCTCGCTCCGCTCGCTCGTGGAAATCTAGTCCAACCTCACAACCGATCCCACACGTTCGCAAATTTGAAATATGTCGCCACCATATCGAATAATGAACGGAAGATGGATTGGTTTTAGGTTAGGCTATAGCTTTCGTGCGAGCGCAGCGAACGAGAGACGCGTAAAGGTGTGTCACAAACCATCGGTTTGGCACATACGGACATTGATATATTCGCACCAGCCCGAGGAGCCGGAAGTCTTTATCCTATTGCCTTCTGACAAATGTTTACGGTTTACCAATATTTTCACATAATTAGTACCGTTTCCTCATAGTACAGTGCAACGTGATGTCCGAAATGGCTGACAAAATTAGGTACAAGCACGAAATATATGCAAGACAATATAAGGTATATGTATAGCTTGGAAATTGTGACCGTTGCTCGCTCGCTCCGCTCGCTCGTAAAAATCTAGTCCAACCTCACAACCGATCCGACACGTTCGCAAATTTGGAATATGTCGCCATCATATCGAATAATGAACGCAAGATGGATTGGTTTTAGGTTAGGCTATAGTTTTCGAGAGAGCGCAGCGAGCGAGAGACGCGTATAGGTGTGTCATAAACCAACGGTTTGGCACATACGGACATTGAAATATTCGCACCAGCCCGAGGAGCCGGAAGTATTTATCCTATTGCCTACCGACACATGTTTACAGTTTATGAATAGTTTCACATAAATAGTACTATTTCCTCGTAGTACAGTGCAATGTGATGTCCGAAATGGCTGACAAAATTAGGTAATAACACGAAATATATGGAAGGCAATATAAGGTATATGTATAGCTTGGAAATTGTGACCGTTGCTCGCTCGCTCCGCTCGCTCGTAAAAATCTAGTCCAACCTCACAACCGATCCGACACGTTCGCAAATTTGAAATATGTCGCCATCATATGAAATACTGAACGCAATATGGATTGGTTCTAGGTTAGTCTATAGCTTTCGTGCGAGCGCAGCGAGCGAGAGACGCGTAAAGGTGTGTCACAAACCAACGGTTTCGCACATACGGACATTGAAATATTCGCACCAGCCCGAGGAGCCGGAAGTATTTATCCTGTTGCCTACCGACACATGTTTACAGTTTATGAATAGTTTCACATAAATAGTACTATTTCCACATAGTACAGTGCAATGTGATGTCCGAAATGGCTGACAAAGTTAGGTACTAGCACGAAATATATGCAAGGCAATATATGGTATATGAATTGCTTGGAAATTGTGACGGTTGCTCGCTCGCTCGTAAAAATCTAGCCCAACCTCACAACCGATCCGACACGTTCGCAAATTTGAAATATGTCGCCATCATATCGAATAATGAACGCAAGATGGATTAGTTTTAGGTTAGGCTATAGTTTTCGAGCGAGCGCAGCGAGCGAGAGACGCGTAAAGGTGTGTTATAAACCAACGGTTTGACACATACCGACATTGAAATATTCGCACCAGCCCGATGAGCCGGAAGTATTTATCCTATTGCCTACCGACACATGTTTACAGTTTATGAATAGTTTCACATAAATAGTACCATTTCCACATAGTACAGTGCAATGTGATGTCCGAAATGGATGACAAAATTAGGTACTAGCACGAAATATATGCAAGGCAATATATGGTATATGTATAGCTTGGAAATTGTGACGGTTGCTCGCTCGCTCCGCTCGCTCGTAAAAATCTAGCCCAACCTCACAACCGATCCGACACGTTCGCAAATTTGAAATATGTCGCCATCATATCGAATAATGAACGCAAGATGGATTGGTTTTAGGTTAGGCTATAGTCTTCGAGCAAGCGCAGCGTGCGAGAGACGCGTATAGGTGTGTCATAAACCAACGGTTTAGCACATACGGACATTGAAATATTCGCACCAGCCCGAGGAGCCGGAAGTATTTATCCTATTGCCTACCGACACATGTTTACAGTTTATGAATAGTTTCACATAAATAGTACTATTTCCTCATAGTACAGTGCAATGTGATGTCCGAAATGGCTGACAAAATTAGGTAATAACACGAAATATATGGAAGGCAATATAAGGTATATGTATAGCTTGGAAATTGTGACCGTTGCTCGCTCGCTCCGCTCGCTCGTAAAAATCTAGTCCAACCTCACAACCGATCCCACACGTTCACAAATTTGAAATATGTCGCCACCATATCGAATAATGAACGGAAGATGGATTGATTTTAGGTTAGGCTATAGCTTTCGTGCGAGTGCAGCGAACGAGAGACGCGTATAGGTGTGTCATAAACCAACGGTTTGGCACATACGGACATTGAAATATTCGCACCAGCCCGTGGAGCCGAAAGTATTTATCCTATTGCCTACCGACACATGTTTACAGTTTATGAATAGTTTCACATAAATAGTACTATTTCCTCATAGTACAGTGCAATGTGATGTCCGAAATGGCTGACAAAATTAGGTAATAACACGAAATATATGGAAGGCAATATAAGGTATATGTATAGCTTGGAAATTGTGACCGTTGCTCGCTCGCTCCGCTCGCTCGTGAAAATCTAGTCCAACCTCACAACCGATCCCACACGTTCGCAAATTTGAAATATGTCGCCACCATATCGAATAATGAACGGAAGATGGATTGGTTTTAGGTTAGGCTATAGCTTTCGTGCGAGCGCAGCGAACGAGAGACGCGTAAAGGTGTGTCACAAACCATCGGTTTGGCACATACGGACATTGATATATTCGCACCAGCCCGAGGAGCCGGAAGTCTTTATCCTATTGCCTTCTGACAAATGTTTACGGTTTACCAATATTTTCACATAATTAGTACCGTTTCCTCATAGTACAGTGCAACGTGATGTCCGAAATGGCTGACAAAATTAGGTACAAGCACGAAATATATGCAAGACAATATAAGGTATATGTATAGCTTGGAAATTGTGACCGTTGCTCGCTCGCTCCGCTCGCTCGTAAAAATCTAGTCCAACCCCACAACCGATCCGACACGTTCGCAAATTTGAAATATGTCGCCATCATATCGAATAATGAACGCAAGATGGATTGGTTTTAGGTTAGGCTATAGCTTTCGTGCGAGCGCAGCGAACGAGAGACGCGTAAAGGTGTGTCACAAACCATCGGTTTGGCACATACGGACATTGATATATTCGCACCAGCCCGAGGAGCCGGAAGTAAATATCCTATTGCCTACCGACACATGTTTACAGTTCATGAATAGTTTCACATAAATAGTACTATTTCCTCATAGTACAGTGCAATGTGATGTCCGAAATGGCTGACAAAATTAGGTAATAACACGAAATATATGGAAGGCAATATAAGGTATATGTATAGCTTGGAAATTGTGACCGTTGCTCGCTCGCTCCGCTCGCTCGTAAAAATCTAGTCCAACCTCACAACCGATCCCACACGTTCGCAAATTTGAAATATGTCGCCACCATATCGAATAATGAACGCAAGATGGATTGGTTTTAGGTTAGGCTATAGCTTTCGTGCGAGTGCAGCGAACGAGAGACGCGTAAAGGTGTGACATAAACCAACGGTTTGGCACATACGGACATTGAAATATTCGCACCAGCCCGAGGAGCCGGAAGTATTTATCCTATTGCCTACCGACACATGTTTACAGTTTATGAATCGTTTCACATAAATAGTACTATTTCCACATAGTACAGTGCAATGTGATGTCCGAAATGGCTGACACAATTAGGTACTAGCACGAAATATATGCAAGGCAATATATGGTATATGTATAGCTTGGAAATTGTGACGGTTGCTCGATCGCTCCGCTCGCTCGTAAAAATCTAGCCCAACCTCACAACCGATCCGACACGTTCGCAAATTTGAAATATGTCGCCATCATATCGAATAATGAACGCAAGATGGATTGGTTTTAGGTTAGGCTATAGTCTTCGAGCAAGCGCAGCGTGCGAGAGACGCGTATAGGTGTTTCATAAACCAACGGTTTGGCACATACGGACATTGAAATATTCGCACCAGCCCGAGGAGCCGGAAGTATTTATCCTATTGCCTACCGACACATGTTTACAGTTTATGAATAGTTTCACATAAATAGTACTATTTCCTCGTAGTACAGTGCAATGTGATGTCCGAAATGGCTGACAAAATTAGGTAATAACACGAAATATATGGAAGGCAATATAAGATATATGTATAGCTTGGAAATTGTGACCGTTGCTCGCTCGCTCCGCTCGCTCGTAAAAATCTAGTCCAACCTCACAACCGATCCCACACGTTCGCAAATTTGAAACATGTCGCCATCATATCGAATAATGAATGCAAGATGGATTGGTTTTAGGTTAGGCTATAGTTTTCGAGCGAGCGCCGCGAGCGAGAGACGCGTATAGGTGTGTCATAAACCAACGGTTTAGCACATACGGACATTGAAATATTCGCACCAGCCCGAGGAGCCGGAAGTAAATATCCTATTGCCTACCGACACATGTTTACAGTTCATGAATAGTTTCACATAAATAGTACTATTTCCTCATAGTACAGTGCAATGTGATGTCCGAAATGGCTGACAAAATTAGGTAATAACACGAAATATATGGAAGGCAATATAAGGTATATGTATAGCTTGGAAATTGTGACCGTTGCTCGCTCGCTCCGTTCGCTCGTAAAAATCTAGTCCAACCTCACAACCGATCCCACACGTTCGCAAATTTGAAATATGTCGCCACCATATCGAATAATGAACGCAAGATGGATTGGTTTTAGGTTAGGCTATAGCTTTCGTGCGAGTGCAGCGAACGAGAGACGCGTAAAGGTGTGACATAAACCAACGGTTTGGCACATACGGACATTGAAATATTCGCACCAGCCCGAGGAGCCGGAAGTATTTATCCTATTGCCTACCGACACATGTTTACAGTTTATGAATCGTTTCACATAAATAGTACTATTTCCACATAGTACAGTGCAATGTGATGTCCGAAATGGCTGACACAATTAGGTACTAGCACGAAATATATGCAAGGCAATATATGGTATATGTATAGCTTGGAAATTGTGACGGTTGCTCGATCGCTCCGCTCGCTCGTAAAAATCTAGCCCAACCTCACAACCGATCCGACACGTTCGCAAATTTGAAATATGTCGCCATCATATCGAATAATGAACGCAAGATGGATTGGTTTTAGGTTAGGCTATAGTCTTCGAGCAAGCGCAGCGTGCGAGAGACGCGTATAGGTGTTTCATAAACCAACTGTTTGGCACATACGGACATTGAAATATTCGCACCAGCCCGAGGAGCCGGAAGTATTTATCCTATTGCCTACCGACACATGTTTACAGTTTATGAATAGTTTCACATAAATAGTACTATTTCCTCATAGTACAGTGCAATGTGATGTCCGAAATGGCTGACAAAATTAGGTAATAACACGAAATATATGGAAGGCAATATAAGGTATATGTATAGCTTGGAAATTGTGACCGTTGCTCGCTCGCTCCGCTCGCTCGTGAAAATCTAGTCCAACCTCACAACCGATCCCACACGTTCGCAAATTTGAAATATGTCGCCACCATATCGAATAATGAACGGAAGATGGATTGGTTTTAGGTTAGGCTATAGCTTTCGTGCGAGCGCAGCGAACGAGAGACGCGTAAAGGTGTGTCACAAACCATCGGTTTGGCACATACGGACATTGATATATTCGCACCAGCCCGAGGAGCCGGAAGTCTTTATCCTATTGCCTTCTGACAAATGTTTACGGTTTACCAATATTTTCACATAATTAGTACCGTTTCCTCATAGTACAGTGCAACGTGATGTCCGAAATGGCTGACAAAATTAGGTACAAGCACGAAATATATGCAAGACAATATAAGGTATATGTATAGCTTGGAAATTGTGACCGTTGCTCGCTCGCTCCGCTCGCTCGTAAAAATCTAGTCCAACCCCACAACCGATCCGACACGTTCGCAAATTTGAAATATGTCGCCATCATATCGAATAATGAACGCAAGATGGATTGGTTTTAGGTTAGGCTATAGCTTTCGTGCGAGCGCAGCGAACGAGAGACGCGTAAAGGTGTGTCACAAACCATCGGTTTGGCACATACGGACATTGATATATTCGCACCAGCCCGAGGAGCCGGAAGTAAATATCCTATTGCCTACCGACACATGTTTACAGTTCATGAATAGTTTCACATAAATAGTACTATTTCCTCATAGTACAGTGCAATGTGATGTCCGAAATGGCTGACAAAATTAGGTAATAACACGAAATATATGGAAGGCAATATAAGGTATATGTATAGCTTGGAAATTGTGACCGTTGCTCGCTCGCTCCGCTCGCTCGTAAAAATCTAGTCCAACCTCACAACCGATCCCACACGTTCGCAAATTTGAAATATGTCGCCACCATATCGAATAATGAACGCAAGATGGATTGGTTTTAGGTTAGGCTATAGCTTTCGTGCGAGTGCAGCGAACGAGAGACGCGTAAAGGTGTGACATAAACCAACGGTTTGGCACATACGGACATTGAAATATTCGCACCAGCCCGAGGAGCCGGAAGTATTTATCCTATTGCCTACCGACACATGTTTACAGTTTATGAATCGTTTCACATAAATAGTACTATTTCCACATAGTACAGTGCAATGTGATGTCCGAAATGGCTGACACAATTAGGTACTAGCACGAAATATATGCAAGGCAATATATGGTATATGTATAGCTTGGAAATTGTGACGGTTGCTCGATCGCTCCGCTCGCTCGTAAAAATCTAGCCCAACCTCACAACCGATCCGACACGTTCGCAAATTTGAAATATGTCGCCATCATATCGAATAATGAACGCAAGATGGATTGGTTTTAGGTTAGGCTATAGTCTTCGAGCAAGCGCAGCGTGCGAGAGACGCGTATAGGTGTTTCATAAACCAACGGTTTGGCACATACGGACATTGAAATATTCGCACCAGCCCGAGGAGCCGGAAGTATTTATCCTATTGCCTACCGACACATGTTTACAGTTTATGAATAGTTTCACATAAATAGTACTATTTCCTCGTAGTACAGTGCAATGTGATGTCCGAAATGGCTGACAAAATTAGGTAATAACACGAAATATATGGAAGGCAATATAAGATATATGTATAGCTTGGAAATTGTGACCGTTGCTCGCTCGCTCCGCTCGCTCGTAAAAATCTAGTCCAACCTCACAACCGATCCCACACGTTCGCAAATTTGAAACATGTCGCCATCATATCGAATAATGAATGCAAGATGGATTGGTTTTAGGTTAGGCTATAGTTTTCGAGCGAGCGCCGCGAGCGAGAGACGCGTATAGGTGTGTCATAAACCAACGGTTTAGCACATACGGACATTGAAATATTCGCACCAGCCCGAGGAGCCGGAAGTAAATATCCTATTGCCTACCGACACATGTTTACAGTTCATGAATAGTTTCACATAAATAGTACTATTTCCTCATAGTACAGTGCAATGTGATGTCCGAAATGGCTGACAAAATTAGGTAATAACACGAAATATATGGAAGGCAATATAAGGTATATGTATAGCTTGGAAATTGTGACCGTTGCTCGCTCGCTCCGTTCGCTCGTAAAAATCTAGTCCAACCTCACAACCGATCCCACACGTTCGCAAATTTGAAATATGTCGCCACCATATCGAATAATGAACGCAAGATGGATTGGTTTTAGGTTAGGCTATAGCTTTCGTGCGAGTGCAGCGAACGAGAGACGCGTAAAGGTGTGACATAAACCAACGGTTTGGCACATACGGACATTGAAATATTCGCACCAGCCCGAGGAGCCGGAAGTATTTATCCTATTGCCTACCGACACATGTTTACAGTTTATGAATCGTTTCACATAAATAGTACTATTTCCACATAGTACAGTGCAATGTGATGTCCGAAATGGCTGACACAATTAGGTACTAGCACGAAATATATGCAAGGCAATATATGGTATATGTATAGCTTGGAAATTGTGACGGTTGCTCGATCGCTCCGCTCGCTCGTAAAAATCTAGCCCAACCTCACAACCGATCCGACACGTTCGCAAATTTGAAATATGTCGCCATCATATCGAATAATGAACGCAAGATGGATTGGTTTTAGGTTAGGCTATAGTCTTCGAGCAAGCGCAGCGTGCGAGAGACGCGTATAGGTGTTTCATAAACCAACTGTTTGGCACATACGGACATTGAAATATTCGCACCAGCCCGAGGAGCCGGAAGTATTTATCCTATTGCCTACCGACACATGTTTACAGTTTATGAATAGTTTCACATAAATAGTACTATTTCCTCATAGTACAGTGCAATGTGATGTCCGAAATGGCTGACAAAATTAGGTAATAACACGAAATATATGGAAGGCAATATAAGGTATATGTATAGCTTGGAAATTGTGACCGTTGCTCGCTCGCTCCGCTCGCTCGTAAAAATCTAGTCCAACCTCACAACCGATCCCACACGTTCACAAATTTGAAATATGTCGCCACCATATCGAATAATGAACGGAAGATGGATTGATTTTAGGTTAGGCTATAGCTTTCGTGCGAGTGCAGCGAACGAGAGACGCGTAAAGGTGTGTCACAAACCATCGGTTTGGCACATACGGACATTGATATATTCGCACCAGCCCGAGGAACCGGAAGTCTTTATCCTATTGCCTTCTGACAAATGTTTACGGTTTACCAATAGTTTCACATAATTAGTACCGTTTCCTCATAGTACAGTGCAACGTGATGTCCGAAATGGCTGACAAAATTAGGTTCAAGTACGAAATATATGCAAGACAATATATGGTATATGTACAGCTTGGAAATTGTGACCGTTGCTCGCTCGCTCCGCTCGCTCGAAAAAATCTAGTCCAACCTCACAACCGATCCGACGCGTTCGCAAATTTGAAATATGTCGCCACCATATCGAATAATGAACGGAAGATGGATTGGTTTTAGGTTAGGCTATAGCTTTCGTGCGAGCGCAGCGAACGAGAGACGCGCAAAGGTGTGTCATAAACCAACGGTTTGGCACATACGGACATTGATATATTCGCACCAGCCCGAGGAGCCGGAAGTCTTTATCCTATTGCCTTCTGACAAATGTTTACGGTTTACCAATAGTTTCACATAATTAGTACCGTTTCCTCATAGTACAGTGCAACGTGATGTCCGAAATGGCTGACAAAATTAGGTACAAGCACGAAATATATGCAAGACAATATAAGGTATATGTATAGCTTGGAAATTGTGACCGTTGCTCGCTCGCTCCGCTCGCTCGTAAAAAACTAGTCCAACCTCACAACCGATCCCACACGTTCGCAAATTTGAAACATGTCGCCATCATATCGAATAATGAACGCAAGATGGATTGGTTTTAGGTTAGGCTATAGTTTTCGAGCGAGCGCCGCGAGCGAGAGACGCGTATAGGTGTGTCATAAACCAACGGTTTGGCACATACGGACATTGAAATATTCGCACCAGCCCGAGGAGCCGGAAGTAAATATCCTATTGCCTACCGACACATGTTTACAGTTCATGAATAGTTTCACATAAATAGTACTATTTCCTCATAGTACAGTGCAATCTGATGTCCGAAATGGCTGACAAAATTAGGTAATAACACGAAATATATGGAAGGCAATATAAGGTATATGTATAGCTTGGAAATTGTGACAGTTGCTCGCTCGCTCCGCTCGCTCGTAAAAATCTAGTCCAACCTCACAACTGATCCCACACGTTCGCAAATTTGAAATATGTCGCCACCATGTCGAATAATGAACGGAAGATGGATTGGTTTTAGGTTAGGCTATAGCTTTCGTGCGACTGCAGCGAACGAGAGACGCGTAAAGGTGTGTCACAAACCATCGGTTTGGCACATACGGACATTGATATATTCGCACCAGCCCGAGGAAACGGAAGTCTTTATCCTATTGCCTTCTGACAAATGTTTACGGTTTACCAATAGTTTCACATAATTAGTACCGTTTCCTCATAGTACAGTGCAACGTGATGTCCGAAATGGCTGACAAAATTAGGTAATAACACGAAATATATGGAAGGCAATATAAGGTATATGTATAGCTTGGAAATTGTGACCGTTGATCGCTCGCTCCGCTCGCTCGTAAAAATTTAGTCCAACCCCACAACCGATCCGACACGTTCGGAAATTTGAAATATGTCGCCATCATATCGAATAATGAACGCAAGATGGATTGGTTTTAGGTTAGGCTATAGTTTTCGAGCAAGCGCAGCGAGCGAGAGACGCGTATAGGTGTGTCACAAACCATCGGTTTGGCACATGCGGACATTGATATATTCGCACCAGCCCGAGGAACCGGAAGTCTTTATCCTATTGCCTTCTGACAAATGTTTACGGTTCACCAATAGTTTCACATAATTAGTACCGTTTCCTCATAGTACAGTGCAACGTGATGTCCGAAATGGCTGACAAAATTAGGTAATAACACGAAATATATGGAAGGCAATGTAAGGTATATGTATAGCTTGGAAATTGTGACCGTTGCTCGCTCGCTCCGCTCGCTCGTAAAAATCTAGTCCAACCCCACAACCGATCCGACACGTTCGCAAATTTGAAATATGTCGCCATCATATCGAATAATGAACGCAAGATGGATTGGTTTTAGGTTAGGCTATAGCTTTCGTGCGAGCGCAGCGAACGAGAGACGCGTAAAGGTGTGTCACAAACCATCGGTTTGGCACATACGGACATTGATATATTCGCACCAGCCCGAGGAGCCGGAAGACTTTATCCTATTGCCTTCTGACAAATGTTTACGGTTTACCAATAGTTTCACATAATTAGTACCGTTTCCTCATAGTACAGTGCAACGTGATGTCCGAAATGGCTGACAAAATTAGGTACAAGCACGAAATATATGCAAGACAATATATGGTATATGTATAGCTTGGAAATTGTGACCGTTGCTCGCTCGCTCCGCTCGCACGAAAAAATCTAGTCCAATCTCACAACCGATCCGACACGTTCGCAAATTTGAAATATGTCGCCATCATATCGAATAATGAACGCAAGATGGATTGGTTTTATGTTAGGCTATAGGTTTCGAGCGAGCGCCGAGAGCGAGAGACGCGTAAAGGTGTGTCATAAACCAACGGTTTGGCAGATACGGACATTGAAATATTCGCACCAGCCCGAGGAGCCGGAAGTCTTTATCCTATTGCCTTCTGACAACTGTTTACGGTTTACCAATAGTTTCACAAAATTAGTACCGTTTCCTCAAAGTACAGTGCAATGTGATGTCCGAAATGGCTGACAAAATTAGGTACTAGCACGAAATATATGCAAGGCAATATATGGTATATGTATAGCTTGGAATTTGTGACCGTTGCTCGCTCGCTCCGCTCGCTCGAAAAAATCTAGTCCAACCTCACAACCGATCCGACACGTTCGCAAATTCGAAATATGTCGCCACCATATCGAATAATGAACGGAAGATGGATTGGTTTTTGGTTAGGCTACAGTTTTCGTGCGAGCGCCGCGAGCGAGAGACGCGTATAGGTGTGTCATAAACCAACGGTTTGGCACATACGGACATTGAAATATTCGCACCAGCCCGAGGAGCCGGAAGTATTTATCCTATTGCCTACCGACACATGTTTACAGTTTATGAATAGTTTCACATAAATAGTACTATTTCCTCATAGTACAGTGCAATGTGATGTCCGAAATGGCTGACAAAATTAGGTAATAACACGAAATATATGGAAGGCAATATAAGGTATATGTATAGATAGGAAATTGTGACCGTTGCTCGCTCGCTCCGCTCGCTCGTAAAAATCTAGTCCAACCTCACAACCGATCCCACACGTTCGCAAATTTGAAATATGTCGCCACCATATCGGATAATGAACGGAAGATGGATTGGTTTTAGGTTAGGCTATAGCTTTCGTGCGAGCGCAGCGAACGAGAGACGCGTAAAGGTGTGTCACAAACCATCGGTTTGGCACATACGGACATTGATATATTCGCACCAGCCCGAGGAGCCGGAAGACTTTATCCTATTGCCTTCTGACAAATGTTTACGGTTTACCAATAGTTTCACATAATTAGTACCGTTTCCTCATAGTACAGTGCAACGTGATGTCCGAAATGGCTGACAAAATTAGGTACAAGCACGAAATATATGCAAGACAATATATGGTATATGTATAGCTTGGAAATTGTGACCGTTGCTCGCTCGCTCCGCTCGCACGAAAAAATCTAGTCCAATCTCACAACCGATCCGACACGTTCGCAAATTTGAAATATGTCGCCATCATATCGAATAATGAACGCAAGATGGATTGGTTTTAGGTTAGGCTATAGGTTTCGAGCGAGCGCCGCGAGCGAGATACGCGTAAAGGTGTGTCATAAACCAACGGTTTGGCACATACGGACATTGAAATATTCGCACCAGCCCGAGGAGCCGGAAGTCTTTATCCTATTGCCTTCTGACAACTGTTTACGGTTTACCAATAGTTTCACAAAATTAGTACCGTTTCCTCAAAGTACAGTGCAATGTGATGTCCGAAATGGCTGACAAAATTAGGTACTAGCACGAAATATATGCAAGGCAATATATGGTATATGTATAGCTTGGAATTTGTGACCGTTGCTCGCTCGCTCCGCTCGCTCGAAAAAATCTAGTCCAACCTCACAACCGATCCGACACGTTCGCAAATTTGAAATATGTCGCCACCATATCGAATAATGAACGGAAGATGGATTGGTTTTAGGTTAGGCTACAGTTTTCGTGCGAGCGCCGCGAGCGAGAGACGCGTATAGGTGTGTCATAAACCAACGGTTTGGTACATACGGACATTGAAATATTCGCACCAGCCCGAGGAGCCGAAAGTATTTATCCTATTGCCTACCGACACATGTTTACAGTTTATGAATAGTTTCACATAAATAGTACTATTTCCTCATAGTACAGTGCAATGTGATGTCCGAAATGGCTGACAAAATTAGGTAATAACACGAAATATATGGAAGGCAATATAAGGTATATGTATAGCTTGGAAATTGTGACCGTTGCTCGCTCGCTCCGCTCGCTCGTGAAAATCTAGTCCAACCTCACAACCGATCCCACACGTTCGCAAATTTGAAATATGTCGCCACCATATCGAATAATGAACGGAAGATGGATTGGTTTTAGGTTAGGCTATTGTAGTATCGTGGACAAAAGGCCTAAGATATCGGCCGAACCGTATACAATGTTGCGAGAACCGCGGTGTCGTTGGGTACAGCAATGTATCGTCGATCTTTTCAACTGAACAGTTTCGTCTAAAAGGCCTACGTGACCCTGGCCACGAGCGTTTTCGGGACACGTGCGCTATAGGGCGGGGAAAAAACAAAAGAGACGCTAAAGACAATGTCAGTTAAGACGCAGGCGAGAACGAACGCAAAAGGCGCGCAGTATGGGTTGAGAATCGAGAGCGTGCGAGTGCGGATGCCGAAGACGAGAGTTATAGAGAGTGATTTGAGCGGAATAAGACTTTTGTGTTTTAGTTCAAGTTGAACATTTATCGTTCTCTGTCCAATTAATCCTTGTTATTTTTATTTATCTTAATAAATAGTATTAGGAGAATTTTACAAATCTAAATTATCCTAATCCCATCCTTTTCCGATACTACAAATTGGGGGCTCGAGCCGGGATTGAAACCAGACAGAGAACGACACGTTTAACGGAACTAATTGTGCTGAAAAAAAAAAGAGTTGAAAATGGCAAATTGTGAAGAGGAACAGTTTTCGACTGAAGAGGTTTCGACGCTGGAGGAGCTAAGAAATAAGCTCGCAAGTCTGAATCTGCCGATATCAGGCTCGAAGTCAGTGCTGATGGCCAGGCTGAACCGAGCGTATAAGGCTGGTCAATCAACTTCGAAGGAATCGAAGCGCGATGAGGAATCGGTAAATCAGCGAAACCTAAGGAGTGGGCAGAGAGCTGAGCGCGATCAGGATGGAGACGAAGACCTCGAGAAGCTGAGGACGAAGGAGTTGAGAGCGCGCCTCGCTAGCTTGGGGTTAAAGGTCACAGGGAGAAAATCTGAACTACGCGCACGGCTACAGGCGGCCCTGGAAGGAGACAACGTATCGTCGGAAGAAGAAAGCGACGACGAAAGTGACAATGAAAAAGATGAGAGAGACGTGATGAAACACGAAGGAGGTACGCGAGCGATGTGCTCGGACCGTGATGAACATCGCCAAAAGGCAGGTACCGTTTCGGTGTTAAGCTTTAAAGACGTCGAAGACGCATTAGAATTGTTTAGCGGTGACAAAGGTGAAAACGTGGAGCGATGGTTCGAATCATTCGAAGAAGTCGCGGACACGTGTATGTGGTCCGACGGTCAGAAGGCAGTCTACGCGAGGAAGCTGCTGAGGGGATCGGCGAAAATATTCGCAAGCTTCGAGTGCCATGCCAGGACTTGGCATGAGCTGAAGAAGGGACTAATCAGAGAGTTCTCCAGAAAGTCCAACAGTAGGCAAGTACACCAAAAGCTTAGTGGGACGAGAAAGAAAAGCGACGAGGCGTGCTTGGCCTACATGTATCGCATGCTGGAAATAGCCAGTCATGCCGATATAGAGGAAGAAGTCAAAGTAGAGTACATCATAGACGGGATAATAGACGAAGAGGTCCATAAATCTATGCTGTATGGTGCTGCATCCATCAAGGAGCTAAGGAAGAGGCTAATCGCGTACGAGGAGCAGAAGAGCCGAAGGACGAAGTCGGTTGCGAAGCCGGCCAGAGTTGAGAGAAACAACAGTCCCAGTCAAGGTGGAAGTGCGAGAAAGACGCGTTGCTACAATTGCGGCGATAAAGCACATGTAAGCGCGGATTGCCCGAACAAGTCGAAGGGTCCTAAGTGTTTCGAGTGTAGAGAGTACGGACACGTCGCATCGAAATGCAGCGATCTGGGTAAGTCCCCTAAAGAGGTTTGTAATACACAAATGTCGCTGCGAGCGGGTTGTAAAAGTGTTAGAATTGGAAATTGCGAACTGAGCGCGTTGATAGACACCGGTAGCGAATTAACCCTGATGCGGGCGGATCAACATGCCAAAATTGGAGCGCCCAAATTAATTCGGGAAATTGTCGAGTTTCGCAGTATCGGATCCGAGAACAATCTTACGCTCGGGAAATTTTCAACGGATATTGTCATAGATGATGAGTTATATCATATAACGGTGCATGTAGTTCCAAACACTATGATGCACCGTTCGTTGATAATAGGCACAGACTTCCTGGATACCGTTGAGATGAACAGGAGGAGGGGAGATATCTCCATTTTCAGATTAAAAGACGAAAACTCCGATGGGATTCCGGAAGTTTTTAAAGTAGACATAGAGACGGGGGCGCGTGAAGTAGATTTATCCCATATCGAAAACGTGCACCATAAGCAGGCAGTAGAGAGTTTAATCCGAAATTATAGGCCACAGAAAACGCGCGAAGTAGGAATCAAAATGAACATAATATTGCATGACGATATTCCGGTTTACGAAAGGCCGCGAAGACTATCTCCACAAGACAAGGTCGAGGTCGACAAACAGATCAAAATGTGGCTGGAGGATGGAATAATACGCCAATCACATTCCGACTATGCCAGTCCGATCGTTTTGGTAAAAAAGAAAGACGGCTCGACTAGAATTTGCGTTGATTATAGACAATTAAATAAAAAGGTAGTAAAAGATAGATACCCACTGCCCTTGATCGAAGACCAACTAGATTCGCTACAGGGCTCGAGGGTATTTAGCACGTTGGATCTTAAGAACGGATTTTTTCATGTTCCTGTTGGGGAAAGTAGCAGGAAGTATACAGCGTTCGTAGTCCCCACAGGCCAGTACGAATTCCTCAAAATGCCTTTTGGATTGTGCAATTCGCCAGCCGTCTTTCAGAAATATATAAACGCAGTTTTTAAAGAGTTGATCGCGACAGGGGTGGTGCTGACGTACATGGACGATCTGATCGTGCCGTCGACTGACTTTTCGAGTGGGATAGAGAAACTAAGCACAGTGCTGCGTGTTGCTAGTGAACACGGACTACTCGTAAACTGGAGTAAATGTCGATTCCTACAAACGAAAATAGAATATTTGGGCCACATCATCGAGGGCGGTAATATTCAACCATCTGAATGCAAAACCAAGGCCGTCGCTAATTTCCCGGAGCCCCGATCGGCTAGAGATGTTCAGAGTTTCCTGGGCTTAGCGGGATACTTTAGGAAGTTTGTGCCCCGGTATTCTGTCATCGCGAGACCATTAACAGATCTATTAAGGAAAAATGTCCCGTTCAGGTTCGAATCGCGCGAGCGCGAAGCGTTCGGAAGCCTAAAAACCGCGTTAAGCGAGAAGCCACTGTTGAAGCTGTATCGCGTTGGAGCGGAGACTCAGCTGCATACGGATGCGTGCAGCGGGGGATACGGAGCGATCTTACTGCAACGCGACAGCGAGGACAACGTTTTTCACCCCGTGTATTACTCGAGCGGAAAAACATCACCGGCTGAAGAGAAGTACACCAGTTACGAGCTTGAGGTTTTGGCCATCGTGAAAGCGCTGAAAAAATTCCGTGTCTACTTGCTCGGCATTCCATTCAAAATCGTTACAGATTGTCAGGCGTTCGCGTTAACAATGCGGAAAAAGGACTTGTGCGTGCGCGTCGCGAGGTGGGCGATCCTCCTAGAGGAGTTCGATTATAAGGTGGAGCATAGGCCCGGGACCAGTATGATGCATGTCGACGCGTTGAGTCGAAACCCCCTACCCGAGGTCATGCTAATAGACGAAGACGAACGAGGGATTGTCGTACGTTTGAGAGAAGCGCAGTTGCAAGAGGATGACCTGCGACAGATCCGAGACAACATAAAGCAGTACGAGGCCGACGGGTACGTCTTAAGAAACGAACTTTTGTATCGAGAAGTAGAAGACACACCGCTATTGGTCGTGCCGAAGTCGATGCAAACCCAAGTGGTCCGACGAGCTCACGAACGTGGCCATTTCGGCGTTACCAAAACAGAGGCGTTGGTAAAAAGGGACTACTGGTTCCGGGGAATGCGCGAGAAAGTGGAAAGGGTGGTGCGGAGTTGCATCGACTGTATCCTTGCGGAGAGAAAGCAAGGGAAGAAGGAAGGGTTGCTAAATACCATCGACAAGGGAGAATTGCCGTTCGACACGTATCACGTCGATCATATTGGACCGTTACCCACTACAAAGAAAAGCTACCGGCATATCTTCGTAGTGGTCGATGCTTTCACCAAGTTCGTCTGGTTGTACCCCACCAAATCAACGGGTTCTGCAGAGGTTATCAGCCGCTTGGAAAAACAGTCTGTTTGTTTCGGGAATCCGCGAAGGATCATCTCTGACCGTGGGACGGCGTTCACAGCTGGTGCTTTCGAGGACTATTGTAGCGAGGAAGGCATAGAGCACGTGCGAACTACAACTGGAATTCCGCGGGCCAATGGTCAGGTAGAAAGAGTAAACCGGATACTTATCCCGTTGTTGACGAAGTTATCTGCACCAACGCCAGGCGAGTGGTTCAAGCACCTGGAGAAAACTCAAAAATACCTCAACGCAACACCCAGCAGAAGCACTAGCGTTACTCCGTTCCAGTTGCTGTTTGGCACGCGGATGAGAATGCGGGACGATCCGCAGATGAGGCAGTTAGTTGAAGACGAATGGGTCGCAATGTTCCAGGAAGAACGGGATCAATTGCGTGAAATAGCAAAGAGACGGATCGAGGAGCTTCAAACCCGCAACAGACAAACGTTCAACAAGAGACGCAAGAAGGCGACAGTCTACAAAACAGGAGATCTGGTGGCGATCGAGAGGACGCAAGGCGGTCCTGGGTTAAAGCTGCATTCAAAGTTCCTTGGGCCGTACCGTGTGGTGAAAGTCCTGCGAAATGACCGTTACGTAGTGCAACGAGAAGGCGAACACGAGGGACCGCGCACGACTTCCACCGCAGCCGACCACATGAAGTGGTGGAACATTGGTGTTAGTGATGATAGTGAGAACAGTGATGAGCACATCTGAGGGCAGATGTGATTTGTCAGGAATGGCCGAGTGTAGTATCGTGGACAAAAGGCCTAAGATATCGGCCGAACCGTATACAATGTTGCGAGAACCGCGGTGTCGTTGGGTACAGCAATGTATCGTCGATCTTTTCAACTGAACAGTTTCGTCTAAAAGGCCTACGTGACCCTGGCCACGAGCGTTTTCGGGACACGTGCGCTATAGGGCGGGGAAAAAACAAAAGAGACGCTAAAGACAATGTCAGTTAAGACGCAGGCGAGAACGAACGCAAAAGGCGCGCAGTATGGGTTGAGAATCGAGAGCGTGCGAGTGCGGATGCCGAAGACGAGAGTTATAGAGAGTGATTTGAGCGGAATAAGACTTTTGTGTTTTAGTTCAAGTTGAACATTTATCGTTCTCTGTCCAATTAATCCTTGTTATTTTTATTTATCTTAATAAATAGTATTAGGAGAATTTTACAAATCTAAATTATCCTAATCCCATCCTTTTCCGATACTACACTATAGCTTTCGTGCGAGCGCAGCGAACGAGAGACGCGTAAAGGTGTGTCACAAACCATCGGTTTGGCACATACGGACATTGATATATTCGCACCAGCCCGAGGAACCGGAAGTCTTTATCCTATTGTCTTCTGACAAATGTTTACGGTTTACCAATAGTTTCACATAATTAGTACCGTTTCCTCATAGTACAGTGCAACGTGATGTCCGAAATGGCTGACAAAATTAGGTAATAACACGAAATATATGGAAGGCAATATAAGGTATATGTATAGCTTGGAAATTGTGACCGTTGCTCGCTCGCTCCGCTCGCTCGTAAAAATCTAGTCCAACCTCACAACCGATCCCACACGTTCGCAAATTTGAAATATGTCGCCACCATATCGAATAATGAACGGAAGATGGATTGGTTTTAGGTTAGGCTATAGCTTTCGTGCGAGTGCAGCGAACGAGAGACGCGTAAAGGTGTGTCACAAACCATCGGTTTGGCACATGCGGACATTGATATATTCGCACCAGCCCGAGGAACCGGAAGTCTTTATCCTATTGCCTTCTGACAAATGTTTACGGTTTACCAATAGTTTCACATAATTAGTACCGTTTCCTCATAGTACAGTGCAACGTGATGTCCGAAATGGCTGACAAAATTAGGTAATAACACGAAATATATGGAAGGCAATATAAGGTATATGTATAGCTTGGAAATTGTGACCGTTGCTCGCTCGCTCCGCTCGCTCGCAAAAATCTAGTCCAACCCCACAACCGATCCGACACGTTCGCAAATTTGAAATATGTCGCCATCATATCGAATAATGAACGCAAGATGGATTGGTTTTAGGTTAGGCTATAGTTTTCGAGCAAGCGCAGCGAGCGAGAGACGCGTATAGGTGTGTCATAAACCAACGGTTTGGCACATACGGACATTGAATTATTCGCACCAGCCCGAGGAGCCGGAAGTATTTATCCTATTGCCTACCGACACATGTTTACAGTTTATGAATAGTTTCACATAAATAGTACCATTACCACATAGTACAGTGCAATGTGATGTCCGAAATGGATGACAGAATTAGGTACTAGCACGAAATATATGCAAGGCAATATATGGTATATGTATAGCTTGGAAATTGTGACGGTTGCTCGCTCGCTCCGCTCGCTCGTAAAAATCTAGCCCAACCTCACAACCGATCCGACACGTTCGCAAATTTGAAATATGTCGCCATCATATCGAATAATGAACGCAAGATGGATTGGTTTTAGGTTAGGCTATAGTCTTCGAGCAAGCGCAGCGTGCGAGAGACGCGTATAGGTGTGTCATAAACCAACGGTTTGGCACATACGGACATTGAAATATTCGCACCAGCCCGAGGAGCCGGAAGTATTTATCCTATTGCCTACCGACACATGTTTACAGTTTATGAATAGTTTCACATAAATAGTACTATTTCCTCATAGTACAGTGCAACGTGATGTCCGAAATGGCTGACAAAATTAGGTAATAACACGAAATATATGGAAGGCAATATAAGGTATATGTATAGCTTGGAAATTGTGACCGTTGCTCGCTCGCTCCGCTCGCTCGTAAAAATCTAGTCCAACCTCACAACCGATCCCACACGTTCACAAATTTGAAATATGTCGCCACCATATCGAATAATGAACGGAAGATGGATTGATTTTAGGTTAGGCTATAGCTTTCGTGCGAGTGCAACGAACGAGAGACGCGTAAAGGTGTGTCACAAACCATCGGTTTGGCACATACGGACATTGATATATTCGCACCAGCCCGAGGAGCCGGAAGTCTTTATCCTATTGCCTTCTGACAAATGTTTACGGTTTACCAATAGTTTCACATAATTAGTACCGTTTCCTCATAGTACAGTGCAACGTGATGTCCGAAATGGCTGACAAAATTAGGTACAAGCACGAAATATATGCAAGACAATATAAGGTATATGTATAGCTTGGAAATTGTAACCGTTGCTCGCTCGCTCCGCTCGCTCGTAAAAATCTAGTCCAACCTCACAACCGATCCGACACGTTCGCAAATTCGAAATATGTCGCCACCATATCGAATAATGAACGGAAGATGGATTGGTTTTAGGTTAGGCTACAGTTTTCGTGCGAGCGCCGCGAGCGAGAGACGCGTATAGGTGTGTCATAAACTAACGGTTTGGCACATACGGACATTGAAATATTCGCACCAGCCCGAGGAGCCTGAAGTATTTATCCTATTGCCTACCGACACATGTTTACAGTTTATGAATAGTTTCACATAAATAGTACTATTTCCTCATAGTACAGTGCAATGTGATGTCCGAAATGGCTGACAAAATTAGGTAATAACACGAAATATATGGAAGGCAATATAAGGTATATGTATAGCTTGGAAATTGTGACCGTTGCTCGCTCGCTCCGCTCGCTCGTAAAAATCTAGTCCAACCTCACAACCGATCCCACACGTTCGCAAATTTGAAATATGTCGCCATCATATCGGATAATGAACGGAAGATGGATTGGTTTTAGGTTAGGCTATAGCTTTCGTGCGAGCGCAGCGAACGAGAGACGCGTAAAGGTGTGTCACAAACCATCGGTTTGGCACATACGGACATTGATATATTCGCACCAGCCCGAGGAGCCGGAAGACTTTATCCTATTGCCTTCTGACAAATGTTTACGGTTTACCAATAGTTTCACATAATTAGTACCGTTTCCTCATAGTACAGTGCAACGTGATGTCCGAAATGGCTGACAAAATTAGGTACAAGCACGAAATATATGCAAGACAATATATGGTATATGTATAGCTTGGAAATTGTGACCGTTGCTCGCTCGCTCCGCTCGCACGAAAAAATCTAGTCCAATCTCACAACCGATCCGACACGTTCGCAAATTTGAAATATGTCGCCATCATATCGAATAATGAACGCAAGATGGATTGGTTTTAGGTTAGGCTATAGGTTTCGAGCGAGCGCCGCGAGCGAGAGACGCGTAAAGGTGTGTCATAAACCAACGGTTTGGCACATACGGACATTGAAATATTCGCACCAGCCCGAGGAGCCGGAAGTCTTTATCCTATTGCCTTCTGACAACTGTTTACGGTTTACCAATAGTTTCACAAAATTAGTACCGTTTCCTCAAAGTACAGTGCAATGTGATGTCCGAAATGGCTGACAAAATTAGGTACTAGCACGAAATATATGCAAGGCAATATATGGTATATGTATAGCTTGGAATTTGTGACCGTTGCTCGCTCGCTCCGCTCGCTCGAAAAAATCTAGTCCAACCTCACAACCGATCCGACACTTTCGCAAATTTGAAATATGTCGCCACCATATCGAATAATGAACGGAAGATGGATTGGTTTTAGGTTAGGCTACAGTTTTCGTGCGAGCGCCGCGAGCGAGAGACGCGTATAGGTGTGTCATAAACCAACGGTTTGGTACATACGGACATTGAAATATTCGCACCAGCCCGAGGAGCCGAAAGTATTTATCCTATTGCCTACCGACACATGTTTACAGTTTATGAATAGTTTCACATAAATAGTACTATTTCCTCATAGTACAGTGCAATGTGATGTCCGAAATGGCTGACAAAATTAGGTAATAACACGAAATATATGGAAGGCAATATAAGGTATATGTATAGCTTGGAAATTGTGACCGTTGCTCGCTCGCTCCGCTCGCTCGTGAAAATCTAGTCCAACCTCACAACCGATCCCACACGTTCGCAAATTTGAAATATGTCGCCACCATATCGAATAATGAACGGAAGATGGATTGGTTTTAGGTTAGGCTATAGCTATCGTGCGAGCGCAGCGAACGAGAGACGCGTAAAGGTGTGTCACAAACCATCGGTTTGGCACATACGGACATTGATATATTCGCACCAGCCCGAGGAACCGGAAGTCTTTATCCTATTGTCTTCTGACAAATGTTTACGGTTTACCAATAGTTTCACATAATTAGTACCGTTTCCTCATAGTACAGTGCAACGTGATGTCCGAAATGGCTGACAAAATTAGGTAATAACACGAAATATATGGAAGGCAATATAAGGTATATGTATAGCTTGGAAATTGTGACCGTTGCTCGCTCGCTCCGCTCGCTCGTAAAAATGTAGTCCAACCCCACAACCGATCCGACACGTTCGCAAATTTGAAATATGTCGCCATCATATCGAATAATGAACGCAAGATGGATTGGTTTTAGGTTAGGCTATAGTTTTCGAGCAAGCGCAGCGAGCGAGAGACGCGTATAGGTGTGTCATAAACCAACGGTTTGGCACATACGGACATTGAAATATTCGCACCAGCCCGAGGAGCCGGAAGTATTTATCCTATTGCCTACCGACACATGTTTACAGTTTATGAATAGTTTCACATAAATAGTACTATTTCCTCATAGTACAGTGCAATGTGTTGTCCGAAATGGCTGACAAAATTAGGTAATAACACGAAATATATGGAAGGCAATATAAGGTATATGTATAGCTTGGAAATTGTGACCGTTGCTCGCTCGCTCCGCTCGCTCGTAAAAATCTAGTCCAACCTCACAACCGATCCCACACGTTCGCAAATTTGAAATATGTCGCCACCATATCGAATAATGAACGGAAGATGGATTGGTTTTAGGTTAGGCTATAGCTTTCGTGCGAGTGCAGCGAACGAGAGACGCGTAAAGGTGTGTCACAAACCATCGGTTTGGCACATGCGGACATTGATATATTCGCACCAGCCCGAGGAACCGGAAGTCTTTATCCTATTGCCTTCTGACAAATGTTTACGGTTTACCAATAGTTTCACATAATTAGTACCGTTTCCTCATAGTACAGTGCAACGTGATGTCCGAAATGCCTGACAAAATTAGGTAATAACACGAAATATATGGAAGGCAATATAAGGTATATGTATAGCTTGGAAATTGTGACCGTTGCTCGCTCGCTCCGCTCGCTCGTAAAAATCTAGTCCAACCCCACAACCGATCCGACACGTTCGCAAATTTGAAATATGTCGCCATCATATCGAATAATGAACGCAAGATGGATTGGTTTTAGGTTAGGCTATAGTTTTCGAGCAAGCGCAGCGAGCGAGAGACGCGTATAGGTGTGTCATAAACCAACGGTTTGGCACATACGGACATTGAAATATTCGCACCAGCCCGAGGAGCCGGAAGTATTTATCCTATTGCCTACCGACACATGTTTGCAGTTTATGAATAGTTTCACATAAATAGTACTATTTCCTCATAGTACAGTGCAACGTGATGTCCGAAATGTCTGACAAAATTAGGTACAAGCACGAAATATATGCAAGACAATATATGGTATATGTATAGCTTGGAAATTGTGACCGTTGCTCGCTCGCTCCGCTCGCACGAAAAAATCTAGTCCAATCTCAAAACCGATCCGACACGTTCGCAAATTTGAAATATGTCGCCATCATATCGAATAATGAACGCAAGATGGATTGGTTTTAGGTTAGGCTATAGTTTTCGAGCGAGCGCCGCGAGCGAGAGACGCGTAAAGGTGTGTCATAAACCAACGGTTTGGCACATACGGACATTGAAATATTCGCACCAGCCCGAGGAGCCGGAAGTATTTATCCTATTGCCTTCTGACAACTGTTTACGGTTTACAAATAGTTTCACAAAATTAGTACCGTTTTCTCAAAGTACAGTGCAATGTGATGTCCGAAATGGCTGACAAAATTAGGTACTAGCACGAAATATATGCAAGGCAATATATGGTATATGTATAGCTTGGAATTTGTGACCGTTGCTCGCTCGCTCCGCTCGCTCGTAAAAATCTAGTCCAACCCCACAACCGATCCGACACGTTCGCAAATTTGAAATATGTCGCCATCATATCGAATAATGAACGCAAGATGGATTGGTTTTAGGTTAGGCTATAGTTTTCGAGCAAGCGCAGCGAGCGAGAGACGCGTATAGGTGTGTCAT
The DNA here is from genome assembly GCF_024516045.1 of Bombus affinis. Taxonomy (NCBI): domain Eukaryota; kingdom Metazoa; phylum Arthropoda; class Insecta; order Hymenoptera; family Apidae; genus Bombus; species Bombus affinis. The sequence goes on along the minus strand of NW_026108994.1, from coordinate 40,753 downwards.
AAACCAACGGTTTGGCACATACGGACATTGAAATATTCGCACCAGCCCGAGGAGCCGGAAGTATATATCCTATTGCCTACCGACACATGTTTACAGTTTATGAATAGTTTCACATAAATAGTACTATTTCCTCATAGTACAGTGCAACGTGATGTCCGAAATGGCTGACAAAATTAGGTACAAGCACGAAATATATGCAAGACAATATATGGTATATGTATAGCTTGGAAATTGTGACCGTTGCTCGCTCGCTCCGCTCGCTCGTAAAAATCTAGTCCAACCCCACAACCGATCCGACATGTTCGCAAATTTGAAATATGTCGCCATCATATCGAATAATGAACGCAAGATGGATTGGTTTTAGGTTAGGCTATAGTTTACGAGCGAGCGCAGCGAGCGAGAGACGCGTAAAGGTGTGTCACAAACCATCGGTTTGGCACATACGGACATTGATATATTCGCACCAGCCCGAGGAACCGGAAGTCTTTATCCTATTGCCTTCTGACAAATGTTTACGGTTTTCCAATAGTTTCACATAATTAGTACCGTTTCCTCATAGTACAGTGCAACGTGATGTCCGAAATGTCTGACAAAATTAGGTAATAACACGAAATATATGGAAGGCAATATAAGGTATATGTATAGCTTGGAAATTGTGACCGTTGCTCGCTCGCTCCGCTCGCTCGTAAAAATCTAGTCCAACCCCACAACCGATCCGACACGTTCGCAAATTTGAAATATGTCGCCATCATATCGAATAATGAACGCAAGATGGATTGGTTTTAGGTTAGGCTATAGTTTTCGAGCGAGCGCAGCGAGCGAGAGACGCGTATAGGTGTGTCATAAACCAACGGTTTGGCACATACGGACATTGAAATATTCGCACCAGCCCGAGGAGCCGGAAGTATTTATCCTATTGCCTACCGACACATGTTTACAGTTTATGAATAGTTTCACATAAATAGTACTATTTCCTCATAGTGCAGTGCAATGTGATGTCCGAAATGGCTGACAAAATTAGGTAATAACACGAAATATATGGAAGGCAATATAAGGTATATGTATAGCTTGGAAATTGTGACCGTTGCTCGCTCGCTCCGCTCGCTCGTAAAAATCTAGTCCAACCTCACAACCGATCCCACACGTTCGCAAATTTGAAATATGTCGCCACCATATCGAATAATGAACGGAAGATGGATTGGTTTTAGGTTAGGCTATAGCTTTCGTGCGAGTGCAGCGAACGAGAGACGCGTAAAGGTGTGTCACAAACCATCGGTTTGGCACATACGGACATTGATATATTCGCACCAGCCCGAGGAACCGAAAGTCTTTATCCTATTGCCTTCTGACAAATGTTTACGGTTTACCAGTAGTTTCACATAATTAGTACCGTTTCCTCATAGTACAGTGCAACGTGATGTCCGAAATGGCTGACAAAATTAGGTAATAACACGAAATATATGGAAGGCAATATAAGGTATATGTATAGCTTGGAATTTGTGACCGTTGCTCGCTCGCTCCGCTCGCTCGTAAAAATCTAGTCCAACCCCACAACCGATCCGACACGTTAGCAAATTTGAAATATGTCGCCATCATATCGAATAATGAACGCAAGATGGATTGGTTTTAGGTTAGGCTATAGTTTTCGAGCAAGCGCAGCGAGCGAGAGACGCGTATAGGTGTGTCATAAACCAACGGTTTGGCACATACGGACATTGAAATATTCGCACCAGCCCGAGGAGCCGGAAGTATTTATCCTATTGCCTACCGACACATGTTTACAGTTTATGAATAGTTTCACATAAATAGTACTATTTCCTCATAGTACAGTGCAATGTGATGTCCGAAATGGCTGACAAAATTAGGTAATAACACGAAATATATGGAAGGCAATATAAGGTATATGTATAGCTTGGAAATTGTGACCGTTGCTCGCTCGCTCCGCTCGCTCGTAAAAATCTAGTCCAACCTCACAAACGATCCCACACGTTCGCAAATTTGAATTATGTCGCCACCATATCGAATAATGAACGGAAGATGGATTGGTTTTAGGTTAGGCTATAGCTTTCGTGCGATCGCAGCGAACGAGAGACGCGTAAAGGTGTGTCACAAACCATCGGTTTGGCACATACGGACATTGATATATTCGCACCAGCCCGAGGAGCCGGAAGTCTTTATCCTATTGCCTTCTGACAAATGTTTACGGTTTACCAATAGTTTCACATAATTAGTACCGTTTCCTCATAGTACAGTGCAACGTGATGTCCGAAATGGCTGACAAAATTAGGTACAAGCAAGAAATATATGCAAGACAATATATGGTATATGTATAGCTTGGAAATTGTGACCGTTGCTCGCTCGCTCCGCTCGCTCGTAAACATCTAGTCCAACCCCACAACCGATCCGACATGTTCGCAAATTTGAAATATGTCGCCATCATATCGAATAATGAACGCAAGATGGATTGGTTTTAGGTTAGGCTATAGTTTTCGAGCGAGCGCAGCGAGCGAGAGACGCGTATAGGTGTGTCATAAACCAACGGTTTGGCACATACGGACATTGAAATATTCGCACCAGCCCGAGGAGCCGGAAGTATTTATCCTATTGCCTACCGACACATGTTTACAGTTTATGAATAGTTTCACATAAATAGTACTATTTCCTCATAGTACAGTGCAATGTGATGTCCGAAATGGCTGACAAAATTAGGTAATAACACGAAATATATGGAAGGCAATATAAGGTATATGTATAGCTTGGAAATTGTGACCGTTGCTCGCTCGCTCCGCTCGCTCGTAAAAATCTAGTCCAACCTCACAAACGATCCCACACGTTCGCAAATTTGAAATATGTCGCCACCATATCGAATAATGAACGGAAGATGGATTGGTTTTAGGTTAGGCTATAGCTTTCGTGCGAGTGCAGCGAACGAGAGACGCGTAAAGGTGTGTCACAAACCATCGGTTTGGCACATACGGACATTGATATATTCGCACCAGCCCGAGGAACCGGAAGTCTTTATCCTATTGCCTTCTGACAAATTTTTACGGTTTTCCAATAGTTTCACATAATTAGTACCGTTTCCTCATAGTACAGTGCAACGTGATGTCCGAAATGTCTGACAAAATTAGGTAATAACACGAAATATATGGAAGGCAATATAAGGTATATGTATAGCTTGGAAATTGTGACCGTTGCTCGCTCGCTCCGCTCGCTCGTAAAAATCTAGTCCAACCCCACAACCGATCCGACACGTTCGCAAATTTGAAATATGTCGCCATCATATCGAATAATGAACGCAAGATGGATTGGTTTTAGGTTAGGCTATAGTTTTCGAGCGAGCGCAGCGAGCGAGAGACGCGTATAGGTGTGTCATAAACCAACGGTTTGGCACATACGGACATTGAAATATTCGCACCAGCCCGAGGAGCCGGAAGTATTTATCCTATTGCCTACCGACACATGTTTACAGTTTATGAATAGTTTCACATAAATAGTACTATTTCCTCATAGTGCAGTGCAATGTGATGTCCGAAATGGCTGACAAAATTAGGTAATAACACGAAATATATGGAAGGCAATATAAGGTATATGTATAGCTTGGAAATTGTGACCGTTGCTCGCTCGCTCCGCTCGCTCGTAAAAATCTAGTCCAACCTCACAACCGATCCCACACGTTCGCAAATTTGAAATATGTCGCAACCATATCGAATAATGAACGGAAGATGGATTGGTTTTAGGTTAGGCTATAGCTTTCGTGCGAGTGCAGCGAACGAGAGACGCGTAAAGGTGTGTCACAAACCATCGGTTTGGCACATACGGACATTGATATATTCGCACCAGCCCGAGGAACCGAAAGTCTTTATCCTATTGCCTTCTGACAAATGTTTACGGTTTTCCAATAGTTTCACATAATTAGTACCGTTTCCTCATAGTACAGTGCAACGTGATGTCCGAAATGGCTGACAAAATTAGGTAATAACACGAAATATATGGAAGGCAATATAAGGTATATGTATAGCTTGGAATTTGTGACCGTTGCTCGCTCGCTCCGCTCGCTCGTAAAAATCTAGTCCAACCCCACAACCGATCCGACACGTTCGCAAATTTGAAATATGTCGCCATCGTATCGAATAATGAACGCAAGATGGATTGGTTTTAGGTTAGGCTATAGTTTTCGAGCGAGCGCCGCGAGCGAGAGACGCGTAAAGGAGTTTCATAAACCAACGGTTTGGCACATACGGACATTGAAATATTCGCACCAGCCCGAGGAGCCGGAAGTCTTTATCCTATTGCCTTCTGACAACTGTTTACGGTTTACCAATAGTTTCACAAAATTAGTACCGTTTCCTCAAAGTACAGTGCAATGTGATGTCCGAAATGGCTGACAAAATTAGGCACTAGCACGAAATATATGCAAGGCAATATATGGTATATGTATAGCTTGGAATTTGTGACCGTTGCTCGCTCGCTCCGCTCGCTCGAAAAAATCTAGTCCAACCTCACAACCGATCCGACACGTTCGCAAATTTGAAATATGTCGCCACCATATCGAATAATGAACGGAAGATGGATTGGTTTTAGGTTAGGCTACAGTTTTCGTGCGAGCGCCGCGAGCGAGAGACGCGTATAGGTGTGTTATAAACCAACGGTTTGGCACATACGGACATTGAAATATTCGCACCAGCCCGAGGAGCCGAAAGTATTTATCCTATTGCCTACCGACACATGTTTACAGTTTATGAATAGTTTCACATAAATAGTACTATTTCCTCATAGTACAGTGCAATGTGATGTCCGAAATGGCTGACAAAATTAGGTAATAACACGAAATATATGGAAGGCAATATAAGGTATATGTATAGCTTGGAAATTGTGACCGTTGCTCGCTCGCTCCGCTCTCTCGTGAAAATCTAGTCCAACCTCACAGCCGATCCCACACGTTCGCAAATTTGAAATATGTCGCCACCATATCGAATAATGAACGGAAGATGGATTGGTTTTAGGTTAGGCTATTGCTTTCGTGCGAGCGCAGCGAACGAGAGACGCGTAAAGGTGTGTCACAAACCATCGGTTTGGCACATACGGACATTGATATATTCGCACCAGCCCGAGGAGCCGGAAGTATTTATCCTATTGCCTACCGACACATGTTTACAGTTTATGAATAGTTTCACATAAATAGTACTATTTCCTCATAGTACAGTGGAATGTGTCTGTCCGAAATGGCTGACAAAATTAGGTAATAACACGAAATATATGGAAGGCAATATATGGTATATGTATTGCTTGGAAATTGTGACCGTTGCTCGCTCGCTCCGCTCGCACGTAAAAATCTAGACCAACCTCACAACCGATCCCACACGTTCGCAAATTTGAAATATGTCGCCACCATATCGAATAATGAACGGAAGATGGATTGGTTTTAGGTTAGGCTATAGCTTTCGTGCGAGTGCAGCGAACGAGAGACGCGTAAAGGTGTGTCACAAACCATCGGTTTGGCACATGCGGACATTGATATATTCGCACCAGCCCGAGGAACCGGAAGTCTTTATCCTATTGCCTTCTGACAAATGTTTACGGTTTACCAATAGTTTCACATAATTAGTACCGTTTCCTCATAGTACAGTGCAACGTGATGTCCGAAATGTCTGACAAAATTAGGTACAAGCACGAAATATATGCAAGACAATATATGGTATATGTATAGCTTGGAAATTGTGACCGTTGCTCGCTCGCTCCGCTCGCACGAAAAAATCTAGTCCAATCTCAAAACCGATCCGACACGTTCGCAAATTTGAAATATGTCGCCATCATATCGAATAATGAACGCAAGATGGATTGGTTTTAGGTTAGGCTATAGTTTTCGAGCGAGCGCCGCGAGCGAGAGACGCGTAAAGGTGTGTCATAAACCAACGGTTTGGCACATACGGACATTGAAATATTCGCACCAGCCCGAGGAGCCGGAAGTATTTATCCTATTGCCTTCTGACAACTGTTTACGGTTTACAAATAGTTTCACAAAATTAGTACCGTTTTCTCAAAGTACAGTGCAATGTGATGTCCGAAATGGCTGACAAAATTAGGTACTAGCACGAAATATATGCAAGGCAATATATGGTATATGTATAGCTTGGAATTTGTGACCGTTGCTCGCTCGCTCCGCTCGCTCGTAAAAATCTAGTCCAACCCCACAACCGATCCGACACGTTCGCAAATTTGAAATATGTCGCCATCATATCGAATAATGAACGCAAGATGGATTGGTTTTAGGTTAGGCTATAGTTTTCGAGCAAGCGCAGCGAGCGAGAGACGCGTATAGGTGTGTCATAAACCAACGGTTTGGCACATACGGACATTGAAATATTCGCACCAGCCCGAGGAGCCGGAAGTATATATCCTATTGCCTACCGACACATGTTTACAGTTTATGAATAGTTTCACATAAATAGTACTATTTCCTCATAGTACAGTGCAACGTGATGTCCGAAATGGCTGACAAAATTAGGTACAAGCACGAAATATATGCAAGACAATATATGGTATATGTATAGCTTGGAAATTGTGACCGTTGCTCGCTCGCTCCGCTCGCTCGTAAAAATCTAGTCCAACCCCACAACCGATCCGACATGTTCGCAAATTTGAAATATGTCGCCATCATATCGAATAATGAACGCAAGATGGATTGGTTTTAGGTTAGGCTATAGTTTTCGAGCGAGCGCAGCGAGCGAGAGACGCGTAAAGGTGTGTCACAAACCATCGGTTTGGCACATACGGACATTGATATATTCGCACCAGCCCGAGGAACCGGAAGTCTTTATCCTATTGCCTTCTGACAAATGTTTACGGTTTTCCAATAGTTTCACATAATTAGTACCGTTTCCTCATAGTACAGTGCAACGTGATGTCCGAAATGTCTGACAAAATTAGGTAATAACACGAAATATATGGAAGGCAATATAAGGTATATGTATAGCTTGGAAATTGTGACCGTTGCTCGCTCGCTCCGCTCGCTCGTAAAAATCTAGTCCAACCCCACAACCGATCCGACACGTTCGCAAATTTGAAATATGTCGCCATCATATCGAATAATGAACGCAAGATGGATTGGTTTTAGGTTAGGCTATAGTTTTCGAGCGAGCGCAGCGAGCGAGAGACGCGTATAGGTGTGTCATAAACCAACGGTTTGGCACATACGGACATTGAAATATTCGCACCAGCCCGAGGAGCCGGAAGTATTTATCCTATTGCCTACCGACACATGTTTACAGTTTATGAATAGTTTCACATAAATAGTACTATTTCCTCATAGTGCAGTGCAATGTGATGTCCGAAATGGCTGACAAAATTAGGTAATAACACGAAATATATGGAAGGCAATATAAGGTATATGTATAGCTTGGAAATTGTGACCGTTGCTCGCTCGCTCCGCTCGCTCGTAAAAATCTAGTCCAACCTCACAACCGATCCCACACGTTCGCAAATTTGAAATATGTCGCCACCATATCGAATAATGAACGGAAGATGGATTGGTTTTAGGTTAGGCTATAGCTTTCGTGCGAGTGCAGCGAACGAGAGACGCGTAAAGGTGTGTCACAAACCATCGGTTTGGCACATACGGACATTGATATATTCGCACCAGCCCGAGGAACCGAAAGTCTTTATCCTATTGCCTTCTGACAAATGTTTACGGTTTACCAGTAGTTTCACATAATTAGTACCGTTTCCTCATAGTACAGTGCAACGTGATGTCCGAAATGGCTGACAAAATTAGGTAATAACACGAAATATATGGAAGGCAATATAAGGTATATGTATAGCTTGGAATTTGTGACCGTTGCTCGCTCGCTCCGCTCGCTCGTAAAAATCTAGTCCAACCCCACAACCGATCCGACACGTTAGCAAATTTGAAATATGTCGCCATCATATCGAATAATGAACGCAAGATGGATTGGTTTTAGGTTAGGCTATAGTTTTCGAGCAAGCGCAGCGAGCGAGAGACGCGTATAGGTGTGTCATAAACCAACGGTTTGGCACATACGGACATTGAAATATTCGCACCAGCCCGAGGAGCCGGAAGTATTTATCCTATTGCCTACCGACACATGTTTACAGTTTATGAATAGTTTCACATAAATAGTACTATTTCCTCATAGTACAGTGCAATGTGATGTCCGAAATGGCTGACAAAATTAGGTAATAACACGAAATATATGGAAGGCAATATAAGGTATATGTATAGCTTGGAAATTGTGACCGTTGCTCGCTCGCTCCGCTCGCTCGTAAAAATCTAGTCCAACCTCACAAACGATCCCACACGTTCGCAAATTTGAATTATGTCGCCACCATATCGAATAATGAACGGAAGATGGATTGGTTTTAGGTTAGGCTATAGCTTTCGTGCGATCGCAGCGAACGAGAGACGCGTAAAGGTGTGTCACAAACCATCGGTTTGGCACATACGGACATTGATATATTCGCACCAGCCCGAGGAGCCGGAAGTCTTTATCCTATTGCCTTCTGACAAATGTTTACGGTTTACCAATAGTTTCACATAATTAGTACCGTTTCCTCATAGTACAGTGCAACGTGATGTCCGAAATGGCTGACAAAATTAGGTACAAGCAAGAAATATATGCAAGACAATATATGGTATATGTATAGCTTGGAAATTGTGACCGTTGCTCGCTCGCTCCGCTCGCTCGTAAACATCTAGTCCAACCCCACAACCGATCCGACATGTTCGCAAATTTGAAATATGTCGCCATCATATCGAATAATGAACGCAAGATGGATTGGTTTTAGGTTAGGCTATAGTTTTCGAGCGAGCGCAGCGGAGCGAGAGACGCTATAGGTGTGTCATAAACCAACGGTTTGGCACATACGGACATTGAAATATTCGCACCAGCCCGAGGAGCCCGGAAGTATTTATCCTATTGCCTACCGACACATGTTTACAGTTTATGAATAGTTTCACATAAATAGTACTATTTCCTCATAGTACAGTGCAATGTGATGTCCGAAATGGCTGACAAAATTAGGTAATAACACGAAATATATGGAAGGCAATATAAGGTATATGTATAGCTTGGAAATTGTGACCGTTGCTCGCTCGCTCCGCTCGCTCGTAAAAATCTAGTCCAACCTCACAAACGATCCCACACGTTCGCAAATTTGAAATATGTCGCCACCATATCGAATAATGAACGGAAGATGGATTGGTTTTAGGTTAGGCTATAGCTTTCGTGCGAGTGCAGCGAACGAGAGACGCGTAAAGGTGTGTCACAAACCATCGGTTTGGCACATACGGACATTGATATATTCGCACCAGCCCGAGGAACCGGAAGTCTTTATCCTATTGCCTTCTGACAAATGTTTACGGTTTTCCAATAGTTTCACATAATTAGTACCGTTTCCTCATAGTACAGTGCAACGTGATGTCCGAAATGTCTGACAAAATTAGGTAATAACACGAAATATATGGAAGGCAATATAAGGTATATGTATAGCTTGGAAATTGTGACCGTTGCTCGCTCGCTCCGCTCGCTCGTAAAAATCTAGTCCAACCCCACAACCGATCCGACACGTTCGCAAATTTGAAATATGTCGCCATCATATCGAATAATGAACGCAAGATGGATTGGTTTTAGGTTAGGCTATAGTTTTCGAGCGAGCGCAGCGAGCGAGAGACGCGTATAGGTGTGTCATAAACCAACGGTTTGGCACATACGGACATTGAAATATTCGCACCAGCCCGAGGAGCCGGAAGTATTTATCCTATTGCCTACCGACACATGTTTACAGTTTATGAATAGTTTCACATAAATAGTACTATTTCCTCATAGTGCAGTGCAATGTGATGTCCGAAATGGCTGACAAAATTAGGTAATAACACGAAATATATGGAAGGCAATATAAGGTATATGTATAGCTTGGAAATTGTGACCGTTGCTCGCTCGCTCCGCTCGCTCGTAAAAATCTAGTCCAACCTCACAACCGATCCCACACGTTCGCAAATTTGAAATATGTCGCAACCATATCGAATAATGAACGGAAGATGGATTGGTTTTAGGTTAGGCTATAGCTTTCGTGCGAGTGCAGCGAACGAGAGACGCGTAAAGGTGTGTCACAAACCATCGGTTTGGCACATACGGACATTGATATATTCGCACCAGCCCGAGGAACCGAAAGTCTTTATCCTATTGCCTTCTGACAAATGTTTACGGTTTTCCAATAGTTTCACATAATTAGTACCGTTTCCTCATAGTACAGTGCAACGTGATGTCCGAAATGGCTGACAAAATTAGGTAATAACACGAAATATATGGAAGGCAATATAAGGTATATGTATAGCTTGGAATTTGTGACCGTTGCTCGCTCGCTCCGCTCGCTCGTAAAAATCTAGTCCAACCCCACAACCGATCCGACAAGTTCGCAAATTTGAAATATGTCGCCATCGTATCGAATAATGAACGCAAGATGGATTGGTTTTAGGTTAGGCTATAGTTTTCGAGCGAGCGCCGCGAGCGAGAGACGCGTAAAGGAGTTTCATAAACCAACGGTTTGGCACATACGGACATTGAAATATTCGCACCAGCCCGAGGAGCCGGAAGTCTTTATCCTATTGCCTTCTGACAACTGTTTACGGTTTACCAATAGTTTCACAAAATTAGTACCGTTTCCTCAAAGTACAGTGCAATGTGATGTCCGAAATGGCTGACAAAATTAGGCACTAGCACGAAATATATGCAAGGCAATATATGGTATATGTATAGCTTGGAATTTGTGACCGTTGCTCGCTCGCTCCGCTCGCTCGAAAAAATCTAGTCCAACCTCACAACCGATCCGACACGTTCGCAAATTTGAAATATGTCGCCACCATATCGAATAATGAACGGAAGATGGATTGGTTTTAGGTTAGGCTACAGTTTTCGTGCGAGCGCCGCGAGCGAGAGACGCGTATAGGTGTGTTATAAACCAACGGTTTGGCACATACGGACATTGAAATATTCGCACCAGCCCGAGGAGCCGAAAGTATTTATCCTATTGCCTACCGACACATGTTTACAGTTTATGAATAGTTTCACATAAATAGTACTATTTCCTCATAGTACAGTGCAATGTGATGTCCGAAATGGCTGACAAAATTAGGTAATAACACGAAATATATGGAAGGCAATATAAGGTATATGTATAGCTTGGAAATTGTGACCGTTGCTCGCTCGCTCCGCTCTCTCGTGAAAATCTAGTCCAACCTCACAGCCGATCCCACACGTTCGCAAATTTGAAATATGTCGCCACCATATCGAATAATGAACGGAAGATGGATTGGTTTTAGGTTAGGCTATTGCTTTCGTGCGAGCGCAGCGAACGAGAGACGCGTAAAGGTGTGTCACAAACCATCGGTTTGGCACATACGGACATTGATATATTCGCACCAGCCCGAGGAGCCGGAAGTCTTTAACCTATTGCATTCTGACAAATGTTTACGGTTTACCAATAGTTTCACATAATTAGTACCGTTTCCTCATAGTACAGTGCAACGTGATGTCCGAAATGGCTGACAAAATTAGGTACAAGCACGAAATATATGCAAGACAATATATGGTATATGTATAGCTTGGAAATTGAGACCGTTGCTCGCTCGCTCCGCTCGCTCGTAAAAACCTAGTCCAACCCCACAACCGATCCGACACGTTCGCAAATTTGAAATATGTCGCCATCATATCGAATAATGATCGCAAGATGGATTGGTTTTAGGTTAGGCTATAGTTTTCGAGCGAGCGCAGCGAGCGAGAGACGCGTATAGGTGTGTCATAAACCAACGGTTTGGCACATACGGACATTGAAATATTCGCACCAGCCCGAGGAGCCGGAAGTATTTATCCTATTGCCTACCGACACATGTTTACAGTTTATGAATAGTTTCACATAAATAGTACTATTTCCTCATAGTACAGTGCAATGTGATGTCCGAAATGGCTGACAAAATTAGGTAATAACACGAAATATATGGAAGGCAATATATGGTATATGTATTGCTTGGAAATTGTGACCGTTGCTCGCTCGCTCCGCTCGCTCGTAAAAATCTAGTCCAACCTCACAACCGATCCCACACGTTCGCAAATTTGAAATATGTCGCCACCATATCGAATAATGAACGGAAGATGGATTGGTTTTAGGTTAGGCTATGGCTTTCGTGCGAGTGCAGCGAACGAGAGACGCGTAAAGGTGTGTCACAAACCATCGGTTTGGCACATGCGGACATTGATATATTCGCACCAGCCCGAGGAACCGGAAGTCTTTATCCTATTGCCTTCTGACAAATGTTTACGGTTTACCAATAGTTTCACATAATTAGTACCGTTTCCTCATAGTACAGTGCAACGTGATGTCCGAAATGTCTGACAAAATTAGGTACAAGCACGAAATATATGCAAGACAATATATGGTATATGTATAGCTTGGAAATTGTGACCGTTGCTCGCTCGCTCCGCTCGCACGAAAAAATCTAGTCCAATCTCAAAACCGATCCGACACGTTCGCAAATTTGAAATATGTCGCCATCATATCGAATAATGAACGCAAGATGGATTGGTTTTAGGTTAGGCTATAGTTTTCGAGCGAGCGCCGCGAGCGAGAGACGCGTAAAGGTGTGTCATAAACCAACGGTTTGGCACATACGGACATTGAAATATTCGCACCAGCCCGAGGAGCCGGAAGTATTTATCCTATTGCCTTCTGACAACTGTTTACGGTTTACCAATAGTTTCACAAAATTAGTACCGTTTTCTCAAAGTACAGTGCAATGTGATGTCCGAAATGGCTGACAAAATTAGGTACTAGCACGAAATATATGCAAGGCAATATATGGTATATGTATAGCTTGGAATTTGTGACCGTTGCTCGCTCGCTCCGCTCGCTCGTAAAAATCTAGTCCAACCCCACAACCGATCCGACACGTTCGCAAATTTGAAATATGTCGCCATCATATCGAATAATGAACGCAAGATGGATTGGTTTTAGGTTAGGCTATAGTTTTCGAGCAAGCGCAGCGAGCGAGAGACGCGTATAGGTGTGTCATAAACCAACGGTTTGGCACATACGGACATTGAAATATTCGCACCAGCCCGATGAGCCGGAAGTATTTATCCTATTGCCTACCGACACATGTTTACAGTTTATGAATAGTTTCACATAAATAGTACTATTTCCTCATAGTACAGTGCAATGTGATGTCCGAAATGGCTGACAAAATTAGGTAATAACACGAAATATATGGAAGGCAATATAAGGTATATGTATAGCTTGGAAATTGTGACCGTTGCTCGCTCGCTCCGCTCGCTCGTAAAAATCTAGTCCAACCTCACAAACGATCCCACACGTTCGCAAATTTGAATTATGACGCCACCATATCGAATAATGAACGGAAGATGGATTGGTTTTAGGTTAGGCTATAGCTTTCGTGCGATCGCAGCGAACGAGAGACGCGTAAAGGTGTGTCACAAACCATCGGTTTGGCACATACGGACATTGATATATTCGCACCAGCCCGAGGAGCCGGAAGTCTTTATCCTATTGCCTTCTGACAAATGTTTACGGTTTACCAATAGTTTCACATAATTAGTACCGTTTCCTCATAGTACAGTGCAACGTGATGTCCGAAATGGCTGACAAAATTAGGTACAAGCACGAAATATATGCAAGACAATATATGGTATATGTATAGCTTGGAAATTGTGACCGTTGCTCGCTCGCTCCGCTCGCTCGTAAAAATCTAGTCCAACCCCACAACCGATCCGACATGTTCGCAAATTTGAAATTTGTCGCCATCATATCGAATAATGAACGCAAGATGGATTGGTTTTAGGTTAGGCTATAGTTTTCGAGCGAGCGCAGCGAGCGAGAGACGCGTATAGGTGTGTCATAAACCAACGGTTTGGCACATACGGACATTGAAATATTCGCACCAGCCCGAGGAGCCGGAAGTATTTATCCTATTGCCTACCGACACATGTTTACAGTTTATGAATAGTTTCACATAAATAGTACTATTTCCTCATAGTGCAGTGCAATGTGATGTCCGAAATGGCTGACAAAATTAGGTAATAACACGAAATATATGGAAGGCAATATAAGGTATATGTATAGCTTGGAAATTGTGACCGTTGCTCGCTCGCTCCGCTCGCTCGTAAAAATCTAGTCCAACCTCACAACCGATCCCACACGTTCGCAAATTTGAAATATGTCGCCACCATATCGAATAATGAACGGAAGATGGATTGGTTTTAGGTTAGGCTATAGCTTTCGTGCGAGTGCAGCGAACGAGAGACGCGTAAAGGTGTGTCACAAACCATCGGTTTGGCACATACGGACATTGATATATTCGCACCAGCCCGAGGAGCCGGAAGTCTTTATCCTATTGCCTTCTGACAAATGTTTACGGTTTACCAATAGTTTCACATAATTAGTACCGTTTCCTCATAGTACAGTGCAACGTGATGTCCGAAATGGCTGACAAAATTAGGTACAAGCACGAAATATATGCAAGACAATATAAGGTATATGTATAGCTTGGAAATTGTGACCGTTGCTCGCTCGCTCCGCTCGCTCGTAAAAATCTAGTCCAACCTCACAAACGATCCCACACGTTCGCAAATTTGAAATATGTCGCCACCATATCGAATAATGAACGGAAGATGGATTGGTTTTAGGTTAGGCTATAGCTTTCGTGCGAGTGCAGCGAACGAGAGACGCGTAAAGGTGTGTCACAAACCATCGGTTTGGCACATACGGACATTGATATATTCGCACCAGCCCGAGGAACCGGAAGTCTTTATCCTATTGCCTTCTGACAAATGTTTACGGTTTTCCAATAGTTTCACATAATTAGTACCGTTTCCTCATAGTACAGTGCAACGTGATGTCCGAAATGTCTGACAAAATTAGGTAATAACACGAAATATATGGAAGGCAATATAAGGTATATGTATAGCTTGGAAATTGTGACCGTTGCTCGCTCGCTCCGCTCGCTCGTAAAAATCTAGTCCAACCCCACAACCGATCCGACACGTTCGCAAATTTGAAATATGTCGCCATCATATCGAATAATGAACGCAAGATGGATTGGTTTTAGGTTAGGCTATAGTTTTCGAGCGAGCGCAGCGAGCGAGAGACGCATATAGGTGTGTCATAAACCAACGGTTTGGCACATACGGACATTGAAATATTCGCACCAGCCCGAGGAGCCGGAAGTATTTATCCTATTGCCTACCGTCACATGTTTACAGTTTATGAATAGTTTCACATAAATAGTACTATTTCCTCATAGTACAGTGCAATGTGATGTCCGAAATGGCTGACAAAATTAGGTAATAACACGAAATATATGGAAGGCAATATAAGGTATATGTATAGCTTGGAAATTGTGACCGTTGCTCGCTCGCTCCGCTCGCTCGTAAAAATCTAGTCCAACCTCACAAACGATCCCACACGTTCGCAAATTTGAATTATGTCGCCACCATATCGAATAATGAACGGAAGATGGATTGGTTTTAGGTTAGGCTATAGCTTTCGTGCGATCGCAGCGAACGAGAGACGCGTAAAGGTGTGTCACAAACCATCGGTTTGGCACATACGGACATTGATATATTCGCACCAGCCCGAGGAGCCGGAAGTCTTTATCCTATTGCCTTCTGACAAATGTTTACGGTTTACCAATAGTTTCACATAATTAGTACCGTTTCCTCATAGTACAGTGCAACGTGATGTACGAAATGGCTGACAAAATTAGGTACAAGCACGAAATATATGCAAGACAATATATGGTATATGTATAGCTTGGAAATTGTGACCGTTGCTCGCTCGCTCCGCTCGCTCGTAAAAATCTAGTCCAACCCCACAACCGATCCGACATGTTCGCAAATTTGAAATATGTCGCCATCATATCGAATAATGAACGCAAGATGGATTGGTTTTAGGTTAGGCTATAGTTTTCGAGCGAGCGCAGCGAGCGAGAGACGCGTATAGGTGTGTCATAAACCAACGGTTTGGCACATACGGACATTGAAATATTCGCACCAGCCCGAGGAGCCGGAAGTATTTATCCTATTGCCTACCGACACATGTTTACAGTTTATGAATAGTTTCACATAAATAGTACTATTTCCTCATAGTACAGTGCAATGTGATGTCCGAAATGGCTGACAAAATTAGGTAATAACACGAAATATATGGAAGGCAATATAAGGTATATGTATAGCTTGGAAATTGTGACCGTTGCTCGCTCGCTCCGCTCGCTCGTAAAAATCTAGTCCAACCTCACAAACGATCCCACACGTTCGCAAATTTGAAATATGTCGCCACCATATCGAATAATGAACGGAAGATGGATTGGTTTTAGGTTAGGCTATAGCTTTCGTGCGATCGCAGCGAACGAGAGACGCGTAAAGGTGTGTCACAAACCATCG
This sequence comes from Bombus affinis, assembly GCF_024516045.1. Lineage (NCBI taxonomy): Eukaryota > Metazoa > Arthropoda > Insecta > Hymenoptera > Apidae > Bombus > Bombus affinis. The sequence goes on along the minus strand of NW_026108994.1, from coordinate 24,284 downwards.
GTTTGGCACATACGGACATTGATATATTCGCACCAGCCCGAGGAACCGGAAGTCTTTATCCTATTGCCTTCTGACAAATGTTTACGGTTTTCCAATAGTTTCACATAATTAGTACCGTTTCCTCATAGTACAGTGCAACGTGATGTCCGAAATGTCTGACAAAATTAGGTAATAACACGAAATATATGGAAGGCAATATAAGGTATATGTATAGCTTGGAAATTGTGACCGTTGCTCGCTCGCTCCGCTCGCTCGTAAAAATCTAGTCCAACCCCACAACCGATCCGACACGTTCGCAAATTTGAAATATGTCGCCATCATATCGAATAATGAACGCAAGATGGATTGGTTTTAGGTTAGGCTATAGTTTTCGAGCGAGCGCAGCGAGCGAGAGACGCGTATAGGTGTGTCATAAACCAACGGTTTGGCACATACGGACATTGAAATATTCGCACCAGCCCGAGGAGCCGGAAGTATTTATCCTATTGCCTACCGACACATGTTTACAGTTTATGAATAGTTTCACATAAATAGTACTATTTCCTCATAGTGCAGTGCAATGTGATGTCCGAAATGGCTGACAAAATTAGGTAATAACACGAAATATATGGAAGGCAATATAAGGTATATGTATAGCTTGGAAATTGTGACCGTTGCTCGCTCGCTCCGCTCGCTCGTAAAAATCTAGTCCAACCTCACAACCGATCCCACACGTTCGCAAATTTGAAATATGTCGCCACCATATCGAATAATGAACGGAAGATGGATTGGTTTTAGGTTAGGCTATAGCTTTCGTGCGAGTGCAGCGAACGAGAGACGCGTAAAGGTGTGTCACAAACCATCGGTTTGGCACATACGGACATTGATATATTCGCACCAGCCCGAGGAACCGAAAGTCTTTATCCTATTGCCTTCTGACAAATGTTTACGGTTTACCAATAGTTTCACATAATTAGTACCGTTTCCTCATAGTACAGTGCAACGTGATGTCCGAAATGGCTGACAAAATTAGGTAACAACACGAAATATATGGAAGGCAATATAAGGTATATGTATAGCTTGGAATTTGTGACCGTTGCTCGCTCGCTCCGCTCGCTCGTAAAAATCTAGTCCAACCCCACAACCGATCCGACACGTTAGCAAATTTGAAATATGTCGCCATCATATCGAATAATGAACGCAAGATGGATTGGTTTTAGGTTAGGCTATAGTTTTCGAGCAAGCGCAGCGAGCGAGAGACGCGTATAGGTGTGTCATAAACCAACGGTTTGGCACATACGGACATTGAAATATTCGCACCAGCCCGAGGAGCCGGAAGTATTTATCCTATTGCCTACCGACACATGTTTACAGTTTATGAATAGTTTCACATAAATAGTACTATTTCCTCATAGTACAGTGCAATGTGATGTCCGAAATGGCTGACAAAATTAGGTAATAACACGAAATATATGGAAGGCAATATAAGGTATATGTATAGCTTGGAAATTGTGACCGTTGCTCGCTCGCTCCGCTCGCTCGTAAAAATCTAGTCCAACCTCACAACCGATCCCACACGTTCGCAAATTTGAATTATGTCGCCACCATATCGAATAATGAACGGAAGATGGATTGGTTTTAGGTTAGGCTATAGCCTTCGTGCGATCGCAGCGAACGAGAGACGCGTAAAGGTGTGTCACAAACCATCGGTTTGGCACATACGGACATTGATATATTCGCACCAGCCCGAGTAACCGGAAGTCTTTATCCTATTGCCTTCTGACAAATGTTTACGGTTTTCCAATAGTTTCACATAATTAGTACCGTTTCCTCATAGTACAGTGCAATGTGATGTCCGAAATGGCTGACAAAATTAGGTAATAACACGAAATATATGGAAGGCAATATAAGGTATATGTATAGCTTGGAAATTGTGACCGTTGCTCGCTCGCTCCGCTCGCTCGTAAAAATCTAGTCCAACCTCACAAACGATCCCACACGTTCGCAAATTTGAAATATGTCGCCACCATATCGAATAATGAACGGAAGATGGATTGGTTTTAGGTTAGGCTATAGCTTTCGTGCGATCGCAGCGAACGAGAGACGCGTAAAGGTGTGTCACAAACCATCGGTTTGGCACATACGGACATTGATATATTCGCACCAGCCCGAGGAGCCGGAAGTCTTTATCCTATTGCCTACCGACACATGTTTACAGTTTATGAATAGTTTCACATAAATAGTACTATTTCCTCATAGTACAGTGCAATGTGATGTCCGAAATGGCTGACAAAATTAGGTAATAACACGAAATATATGGAAGGCAATATAAGGTATATGTATAGCTTGGAAATTGTGACCGTTGCTCGCTCGCTCCGCTCGCTCGTAAAAATCTAGTCCAACCTCACAAACGATCCCACACGTTCGCAAATTTGAAATATGTCGCCACCATATCGAATAATGAACGGAAGATGGATTGGTTTTAGGTTAGGCTATAGCTTTCGTGCGAGTGCAGCGAACGAGAGACGCGTAAAGGTGTGTCACAAACCATCGGTTTGGCACATACGGACATTGATATATTCGCACCAGCCCGAGGAACCGGAAGTCTTTATCCTATTGCCTTCTGACAAATGTTTACGGTTTTCCAATAGTTTCACATAATTAGTACCGTTTCCTCATAGTACAGTGCAACGTGATGTCCGAAATGGCTGACAAAATTAGGTACAAGCACGAAATATATGCAAGACAATATATGGTATATGTATAGCTTGGAAATTGTGACCGTTGCTCGCTCGCTCCGCTCGCTCGTAAAAATCTAGTCCAACCCCACAACCGATCCGACATGTTCGCAAATTTGAAATATGTCGCCATCATATCGAATAATGAACGCAAGATGGATTGGTTTTAGGTTAGGCTATAGTTTTCGAGCGAGCGCAGCGAGCGAGAGACGCGTATAGGTGTGTCATAAACCAACGGTTTGGCACATACGGACATTGAAATATTCGCACCAGCCCGAGGAGCCGGAAGTATTTATCCTATTGCCTACCGACACATGTTTACAGTTTATGAATAGTTTCACATAAATAGTACTATTTCCTCATAGTACAGTGCAATGTGATGTCCGAAATGGCTGACAAAATTAGGTAATAACACGAAATATATGGAAGGCAATATAAGGTATATGTATAGCTTGGAAATTGTGACCGTTGCTCGCTCGCTCCGCTCGCTCGTAAAAATCTAGTCCAACCTCACAAACGATCCCACACGTTCGCAAATTTGAAATATGTCGCCACCATATCGAATAATGAACGGAAGATGGATTGGTTTTAGGTTAGGCTATAGCTTTCGTGCGATCGCAGCGAACGAGAGACGCGTAAAGGTGTGTCACAAACCATCGGTTTGGCACATACGGACATTGATATATTCGCACCAGCCCGAGGAACCGGAAGTCTTTATCCTATTGCCTTCTGACAAATGTTTACGGTTTTCCAATAGTTTCACATAATTAGTACCGTTTCCTCATAGTACAGTGCAACGTGATGTCCGAAATGTCTGACAAAATTAGGTAATAACACGAAATATATGGAAGGCAATATAAGGTATATGTATAGCTTGGAAATTGTGACCGTTGCTCGCTCGCTCCGCTCGCTCGTAAAAATCTAGTCCAACCCCACAACCGATCCGACACGTTCGCAAATTTGAAATATGTCGCCATCATATCGAATAATGAACGCAAGATGGATTGGTTTTAGGTTAGGCTATAGTTTTCGAGCGAGCGCAGCGAGCGAGAGACGCGTATAGGTGTGTCATAAACCAACGGTTTGGCACATACGGACATTGAAATATTCGCACCAGCCCGAGGAGCCGGAAGTATTTATCCTATTGCCTACCGACACATGTTTACAGTTTATGAATAGTTTCACATAAATAGTACTATTTCCTCATAGTGCAGTGCAATGTGATGTCCGAAATGGCTGACAAAATTAGGTAATAACACGAAATATATGGAAGGCAATATAAGGTATATGTATAGCTTGGAAATTGTGACCGTTGCTCGCTCGCTCCGCTCGCTCGTAAAAATCTAGTCCAACCTCACAACCGATCCCACACGTTCGCAAATTTGAAATATGTCGCCACCATATCGAATAATGAACGGAAGATGGATTGGTTTTAGGTTAGGCTATAGCTTTCGTGCGAGTGCAGCGAACGAGAGACGCGTAAAGGTGTGTCACAAACCATCGGTTTGGCACATACGGACATTGATATATTCGCACCAGCCCGAGGAACCGAAAGTCTTTATCCTATTGCCTTCTGACAAATGTTTACGGTTTACCAATAGTTTCACATAATTAGTACCGTTTCCTCATAGTACAGTGCAACGTGATGTCCGAAATGTCTGACAAAATTAGGTAATAACACGAAATATATGGAAGGCAATATAAGGTATATGTATAGCTTGGAAATTGTGACCGTTGCTCGCTCGCTCCGCTCGCTCGTAAAAATCTAGTCCAACCCCACAACCGATCCGACACGTTCGCAAATTTGAAATATGTCGCCATCATATCGAATAATGAACGCAAGATGGATTGGTTTTAGGTTAGGCTATAGTTTTCGAGCGAGCGCAGCGAGCGAGAGACGCGTATAGGTGTGTCATAAACCAACGGTTTGGCACATACGGACATTGAAATATTCGCACCAGCCCGAGGAGCCGGAAGTATTTATCCTATTGCCTACCGACACATGTTTACAGTTTATGAATAGTTTCACATAAATAGTACTATTTCCTCATAGTACAGTGCAATGTGATGTCCGAAATGGCTGACAAAATTAGGTAATAACACGAAATATATGGAAGGCAATATAAGGTATATGTATAGCTTGGAAATTGTGACCGTTGCTCGCTCGCTCCGCTCGCTCGTAAAAATCTAGTCCAACCTCACAACCGATCCCACACGTTCGCAAATTTGAAATATGTCGCCACCATATCGAATAATGAACGGAAGATGGATTGGTTTTAGGTTAGGCTATAGCTTTCGTGCGAGTGCAGCGAACGAGAGACGCGTAAAGGTGTGTCACAAACCACCGGTTTGGCACATACGGACATTGAAATATTCGCACCAGCCCGAGGAACCGAAAGTCTTTATCCTATTGCCTTCTGACAAATGTTTACGGTTTACCAATAGTTTCACATAATTAGTACCGTTTCCTCATAGTACAGTGCAACGTGATGTCCGAAATGGCTGACAAAATTAGGTAATAACACGAAATATATGGAAGGCAATATAAGGTATATGTATAGCTTGGAATTTGTGACCGTTGCTCGCTCGCTCCGCTCGCTCGTAAAAATCTAGTCCAACCCCACAACCGATCCGACACGTTAGCAAATTTGAAATATGTCGCCATCATATCGAATAATGAACGCAAGATGGATTGGTTTTAGGTTAGGCTATAGTTTTCGAGCAAGCGCAGCGAGCGAGAGACGCGTATAGGTGTGTCATAAACCAACGGTTTGGCACATACGGACATTGAAATATTCGCACCAGCCCGAGGAGCCGGAAGTATTTATCATATTGCCTACCGACACATGTTTACAGTTTATGAATAGTTTCACATAAATAGTACTATTTCCTCATAGTACAGTGCAATGTGATGTCCGAAATGGCTGACAAAATTAGGTAATAACACGAAATATATGGAAGGCAATATAAGGTATATGTATAGCTTGGAAACTGTGACCGTTGCTCGCTCGCTCCGCTCGCTCGTAAAAATCTAGTCCAACCTCACAAACGATCCCACACGTTCGCAAATTTGAAATATGTCGCCACCATATCGAATAATGAACGGAAGATGGATTGGTTTTAGGTTAGGCTATAGCTTTCGTGCGAGTGCAGCGAACGAGAGACGCGTAAAGGTGTGTCACAAACCATCGGTTTGGCACATACGGACATTGATATATTCGCACCAGCCCGAGGAACCGGAAGTCTTTATCCTATTGCCTTCTGACAAATGTTTACGGTTTTCCAATAGTTTCACATAATTAGTACCGTTTCCTCATAGTACAGTGCAACGTGATGTCCGAAATGTCAGACAAAATTAGGTAATAACACGAAATATATGGAAGGCAATATAAGGTATATGTATAGCTTGGAAATTGTGACCGTTGCTCGCTCGCTCCGCTCGCTCGTAAAAATCTAGTCCAACCCCACAACCGATCCGACACGTTCGCAAATTTGAAATATGTCGCCATCATATCGAATAATGAACACAAGATGGATTGGTTTTAGGTTAGGCTATAGTTTTCGAGCGAGCGCAGCGAGCGAGAGACGCGTATAGGTGTGTCATAAACCAACGGTTTGGCACATACGGACATTGAAATATTCGCACCAGCCCGAGGAGCCGGAAGTATTTATCCTATTGCCTACCGACACATGTTTACAGTTTATGAATAGTTTCACATAAATAGTACTATTTCCTCATAGTGCAGTGCAATGTGATGTCCGAAATGGCTGACAAAATTAGGTAATAACACGAAATATATGGAAGGCAATATAAGGTATATGTATAGCTTGGAAATTGTGACCGTTGCTCGCTCGCTCCGCTCGCTCGTAAAAATCTAGTCCAACCTCACAACCGATCCCACACGTTCGCAAATTTGAATTATGTCGCCACCATATCGAATAATGAACGGAAGATGGATTGGTTTCAGGTTAGGCTATAGCCTTCGTGCGATCGCAGCGAACGAGAGACGCGTAAAGGTGTGTCACAAACCATCGGTTTGGCACATACGGACATTGATATATTCCTACCAGCCCGAGGAGCCGGAAGTCTTTATCCTATTGCCTTCTGACAAATGTTTACGGTTTACCAATAGTTTCACATAATTAGTACCGTTTCCTCATAGTACAGTGCAACGTGATGTCCGAAATGGCTGACAAAATTAGGTACAAGCACGAAATATATGCAAGACAATATATGGTATATGTATAGCTTGGAAATTGTGACCGTTGCTCGCTCGCTCCGCTCGCTCGTAAAAATCTAGTCCAACCCCACAACCGATCCGACATGTTCGCAAATTTGAAATATGTCGCCATCATATCGAATAATGAACGCAAGATGGATTGGTTTTAGGTTAGGCTATAGTTTTCGAGCGAGCGCAGCGAGCGAGAGACGCGTATAGGTGTGTCATAAACCAACGGTTTGGCACATACGGACATTGAAATATTCGCACCAGCCCGAGGAGCCGGAAGTATTTATCCTATTGCCTACCGACACATGTTTACAGTTTATGAATAGTTTCACATAAATAGTACTATTTCCTCATAGTACAGTGCAATGTGATGTCCGAAATGGCTGACAGAATTAGGTAGTAACACGAAATATATGGAAGGCAATATAAGGTATATGTATAGCTTGGAAATTGTGACCGTTGCTCGCTCGCTCCGCTCGCTCGTAAAAATCTAGTCCAACCTCACAAACGATCCCACACGTTCGCAAATTTGAAATATGTCGCCACCATATCGAATAATGAACGGAAGATGGATTGGTTTTAGGTTAGGCTATAGCATTCGTGCGAGTGCAGCGAACGAGAGACGCGTAAAGGTGTGTCACAAACCATCGGTTTGGCACATACGGACATTGATATATTCGCACCAGCCCGAGGAACCGGAAGTCTTTATCCTATTGCCTTCTGACAAATGTTTACGGTTTTCCAATAGTTTCACATAATTAGTACCGTTTCCTCATAGTACAGTGCAATGTGATGTCCGAAATGGCTGACAAAATTAGGTAATAACACGAAATATATGGAAGGCAATATAAGGTATATGTATAGCTTGGAAATTGTGACCGTTGCTCGCTCGCTCCGCTCGCTCGTAAAAATCTAGTCCAACCTCACAAACGATCCCACACGTTCGCAAATTTGAAATATGTCGCCACCATATCGAATAATGAACGGAAGATGGATTGGTTTTAGGTTAGGCTATAGCTTTCGTGCGATCGCAGCGAACGAGAGACGCGTAAAGGTGTGTCACAAACCATCGGTTTGGCACATACGGACATTGATATATTCGCACCAGCCCGAGGAGCCGGAAGTCTTTATCCTATTGCCTTCTGACAAATGTTTACGGTTTACCAATAGTTTCACATAATTAGTACCGTTTCCTCATAGTACAGTGCAACGTGATGTCCGATATGGCTGACAAAATTAGGTACAAGCACGAAATATATGCAAGACAATATATGGTATATGTATAGCTTGGAAATTGTGACCGTTGCTCGCTCGCTCCGCTCGCTCGTAAAAATCTAGTCCAACCCCACAACCGATCCGACATGTTCGCAAATTTGAAATATGTCGCCATCATATCGAATAATGAACGCAAGATGGATTGGTTTTAGGTTAGGCTATAGTTTTCGAGCGAGCGCAGCGAGCGAGAGACGCGTATAGGTGTGTCATAAACCAACGGTTTGGCACATACGGACATTGAAATATTCGCACCAGCCCGAGGAGCCGGAAGTATTTATCCTATTGCCTACCGACACATGTTTACAGTTTATGAATAGTTTCACATAAATAGTACTATTTCCTCATAGTACAGTGCAATGTGATGTCCGAAATGGCTGACAAAATTAGGTAATAACACGAAATATATGGAAGGCAATATAAGGTATATGTATAGCTTGGAAATTGTGACCGTTGCTCGCTCGCTCCGCTCGCTCGTAAAAATCTAGTCCAACCTCACAAACGATCCCACACGTTCGCAAATTTGAAATATGTCGCCACCATATCGAATAATGAACGGAAGATGGATTGGTTTTAGGTTAGGCTATAGCTTTCGTGCGAGTGCAGCGAACGAGAGACGCGTAAAGGTGTGTCACAAACCATCGGTTTGGCACATACGGACATTGATATATTCGCACCAGCCCGAGGAACCGGAAGTCTTTATCCTATTGCCTTCTGACAAATGTTTACGGTTTTCCAATAGTTTCACATAATTAGTACCGTTTCCTCATAGTACAGTGCAACGTGATGTCCGAAATGGCTGACAAAATTAGGTAACAACACGAAATATATGGAAGGCAATATAAGGTATATGTATAGCATGGAATTTGTGACCGTTGCTCGCTCGCTCCGCTCGCTCGTAAAAATCTAGTCCAACCCCACAACCGATCCGACACGTTAGCAAATTTGAAATATGTCGCCATCATATCGAATAATGAACGCAAGATGGATTGGTTTTAGGTTAGGCTATAGTTTTCGAGCAAGCGCAGCGAGCGAGAGACGCGTATAGGTGTGTCATAAACCAACGGTTTGGCACATACGGACATTGAAATATTCGCACCAGCCCGAGGAGCCGGAAGTATTTATCCTATTGCCTACCGACACATGTTTACAGTTTATGAATAGTTTCACATAAATAGTACTATTTCCTCATAGTACAGTGCAATGTGATGTCCGAAATGGCTGACAAAATTAGGTAATAACACGAAATATATGGAAGGCAATATAAGGTATATGTATAGCTTGGAAATTGTGACCGTTGCTCGCTCGCTCCGCTCGCTCGTAAAAATCTAGTCCAACCTCACAAACGATCCCACACGTTCGCAAATTTGAAATATGTCGCCACCATATCGAATAATGAACGGAAGATGGATTGGTTTTAGGTTAGGCTATAGCTTTCGTGCGAGTGCAGCGAACGAGAGACGCGTAAAGGTGTGTCACAAACCATCGGTTTGGCACATACGGACATTGATATATTCGCACCAGCCCGAGGAACCGGAAGTCTTTATCCTATTGCCTTCTGACAAATGTTTACGGTTTTCCAATAGTTTCACATAATTAGTACCGTTTCCTCATAGTACAGTGCAATGTGATGTCCGAAATGGCTGACAAAATTAGGTAATAACACGAAATATATGGAAGGCAATATAAGGTATATGTATAGCTTGGAAATTGTGACCGTTGCTCGCTCGCTCCGCTCGCTCGTAAAAATCTAGTCCAACCTCACAAACGATCCCACACGTTCGCAAATTTGAAATATGTCGCCACCATATCGAATAATGAACGGAAGATGGATTGGTTTTAGGTTAGGCTATAGCTTTCGTGCGAGTGCAGCGAACGAGAGACGCGTAAAGGTGTGTCACAAACCATCGGTTTGGCACATACGGACATTGAAATATTCGCACCAGCCCGAGGAACCGAAAGTCTTTATCCTATTGCCTTCTGACAAATGTTTACGGTTTACCAATAGTTTCACATAATTAGTACCGTTTCCTCATAGTACAGTGCAACGTGATGTCCGAAATGGCTGACAAAATTAGGTAATAACACGAAATATATGGAAGGCAATATAAGGTATATGTATAGCTTGGAATTTGTGACCGTTGCTCGCTCGCTCCGCTCGCTCGTAAAAATCTAGTCCAACCCCACAACCGATCCGACACGTTAGCAAATTTGAAATATGTCGCCATCATATCGAATAATGAACGCAAGATGGATTGGTTTTAGGTTAGGCTATAGTTTTCGAGCAAGCGCAGCGAGCGAGAGACGCGTATAGGTGTGTCATAAACCAACGGTTTGGCACATACGGACATTGAAATATTCGCACCAGCCCGAGGAGCCGGAAGTATTTATCATATTGCCTACCGACACATGTTTACAGTTTATGAATAGTTTCACATAAATAGTACTATTTCCTCATAGTACAGTGCAATGTGATGTCCGAAATGGCTGACAAAATTAGGTAATAACACGAAATATATGGAAGGCAATATAAGGTATATGTATAGCTTGGAAATTGTGACCGTTGCTCGCTCGCTCCGCTCGCTCGTAAAAATCTAGTCCAACCTCACAAACGATCCCACACGTTCGCAAATTTGAATTATGTCTGCCACCATATCGAATAATGAACGGAAGATGGATTGGTTTTAGGTTAGGCTATAGCTTTCGTGCGATCGCAGCGAACGAGAGACGCGTAAAGGTATGTCACAAACCATCGGTTTGGCACATACGGACATTGATATATTCGCACCAGCCCGAGGAGCCGGAAGTCTTTATCCTATTGCCTTCTGACAAATGTTTACGGTTTACCAATAGTTTCACATAATTGGTACCGTTTCCTCATAGTACAGTGCAACGTGATGTCCGAAATGGCTGACAAAATTAGGTACAAGCACGAAATATATGCAAGACAATATATGGTATATGTATAGCTTGGAAATTGTGACCGTTGCTCGCTCGCTCCGCTAGCTCGTAAAAATCTAGTCCAACCCCACAACCGATCCGACATGTTCGCAAATTTGAAATATGTCGCCATCATATCGAATAATGAACGCAAGATGGATTGGTTTTAGGTTAGGCTATAGTTTTCGAGCGAGCGCAGCGAGCGAGAGACGCGTATAGGTGTGTCATAAACCAACGGTTTGGCACATACGGACATTGAAATATTCGCACCAGCCCGAGGAGCCGGAAGTATTTATCCTATTGCCTTCTGACAAATGTTTACGGTTTTCCAATAGTTTCACATAATTAGTACCGTTTCCTCATAGTACAGTGCAACGTGATGTCCGAAATGTCAGACAAAATTAGGTAATAACACGAAATATATGGAAGGCAATATAAGGTATATGTATAGCTTGGAAATTGTGACCGTTGCTCGCTCGCTCCGCTCGCTCGTAAAAATCTAGTCCAACCCCACAACCGATCCGACACGTTCGCAAATTTGAAATATGTCGCCATCATATCGAATAATGAACACAAGATGGATTGGTTTTAGGTTAGGCTATAGTTTTCGAGCGAGCGCAGCGAGCGAGAGACGCGTATAGGTGTGTCATAAACCAACGGTTTGGCACATACGGACATTGAAATATTCGCACCAGCCCGAGGAGCCGGAAGTATTTATCCTATTGCCTACCGACACATGTTTACAGTTTATGAATAGTTTCACATAAATAGTACTATTTCCTCATAGTGCAGTGCAATGTGATGTCCGAAATGGCTGACAAAATTAGGTAATAACACGAAATATATGGAAGGCAATATAAGGTATATGTATAGCTTGGAAATTGTGACCGTTGCTCGCTCGCTCCGCTCGCTCGTAAAAATCTAGTCCAACCTCACAACCGATCCCACACGTTCGCAAATTTGAATTATGTCGCCACCATATCGAATAATGAACGGAAGATGGATTGGTTTCAGGTTAGGCTATAGCCTTCGTGCGATCGCAGCGAACGAGAGACGCGTAAAGGTGTGTCACAAACCATCGGTTTGGCACATACGGACATTGATATATTCCTACCAGCCCGAGGAGCCGGAAGTCTTTATCCTATTGCCTTCTGACAAATGTTTACGGTTTACCAATAGTTTCACATAATTAGTACCGTTTCCTCATAGTACAGTGCAACGTGATGTCCGAAATGGCTGACAAAATTAGGTACAAGCACGAAATATATGCAAGACAATATATGGTATATGTATAGCTTGGAAATTGTGACCGTTGCTCGCTCGCTCCGCTCGCTCGTAAAAATCTAGTCCAACCCCACAACCGATCCGACATGTTCGCAAATTTGAAATATGTCGCCATCATATCGAATAATGAACGCAAGATGGATTGGTTTTAGGTTAGGCTATAGTTTTCGAGCGAGCGCAGCGAGCGAGAGACGCGTATAGGTGTGTCATAAACCAACGGTTTGGCACATACGGACATTGAAATATTCGCACCAGCCCGAGGAGCCGGAAGTATTTATCCTATTGCCTACCGACACATGTTTACAGTTTATGAATAGTTTCACATAAATAGTACTATTTCCTCATAGTACAGTGCAATGTGATGTCCGAAATGGCTGACAAAATTAGGTAATAACACGAAATATATGGAAGGCAATATAAGGTATATGTATAGCTTGGAAATTGTGACCGTTGCTCGCTCGCTCCGCTCGCTCGTAAAAATCTAGTCCAACCTCACAAACGATCCCACACGTTCGCAAATTTGAAATATGTCGCCACCATATCGAATAATGAACGGAAGATGGATTGGTTTTAGGTTAGGCTATAGCATTCGTGCGAGTGCAGCGAACGAGAGACGCGTAAAGGTGTGTCACAAACCATCGGTTTGGCACATACGGACATTGATATATTCGCACCAGCCCGAGGAACCGGAAGTCTTTATCCTATTGCCTTCTGACAAATGTTTACGGTTTTCCAATAGTTTCACATAATTAGTACCGTTTCCTCATAGTACAGTGCAATGTGATGTCCGAAATGGCTGACAAAATTAGGTAATAACACGAAATATATGGAAGGCAATATAAGGTATATGTATAGCTTGGAAATTGTGACCGTTGCTCGCTCGCTCCGCTCGCTCGTAAAAATCTAGTCCAACCTCACAAACGATCCCACACGTTCGCAAATTTGAAATATGTCGCCACCATATCGAATAATGAACGGAAGATGGATTGGTTTTAGGTTAGGCTATAGCTTTCGTGCGATCGCAGCGAACGAGAGACGCGTAAAGGTGTGTCACAAACCATCGGTTTGGCACATACGGACATTGATATATTCGCACCAGCCCGAGGAGCCGGAAGTCTTTATCCTATTGCCTTCTGACAAATGTTTACGGTTTACCAATAGTTTCACATAATTAGTACCGTTTCCTCATAGTACAGTGCAACGTGATGTCCGATATGGCTGACAAAATTAGGTACAAGCACGAAATATATGCAAGACAATATATGGTATATGTATAGCTTGGAAATTGTGACCGTTGCTCGCTCGCTCCGCTCGCTCGTAAAAATCTAGTCCAACCCCACAACCGATCCGACATGTTCGCAAATTTGAAATATGTCGCCATCATATCGAATAATGAACGCAAGATGGATTGGTTTTAGGTTAGGCTATAGTTTTCGAGCGAGCGCAGCGAGCGAGAGACGCGTATAGGTGTGTCATAAACCAACGGTTTGGCACATACGGACATTGAAATATTCGCACCAGCCCGAGGAGCCGGAAGTATTTATCCTATTGCCTACCGACACATGTTTACAGTTTATGAATAGTTTCACATAAATAGTACTATTTCCTCATAGTACAGTGCAATGTGATGTCCGAAATGGCTGACAAAATTAGGTAATAACACGAAATATATGGAAGGCAATATAAGGTATATGTATAGCTTGGAAATTGTGACCGTTGCTCGCTCGCTCCGCTCGCTCGTAAAAATCTAGTCCAACCTCACAAACGATCCCACACGTTCGCAAATTTGAAATATGTCGCCACCATATCGAATAATGAACGGAAGATGGATTGGTTTTAGGTTAGGCTATAGCTTTCGTGCGAGTGCAGCGAACGAGAGACGCGTAAAGGTGTGTCACAAACCATCGGTTTGGCACATACGGACATTGATATATTCGCACCAGCCCGAGGAACCGGAAGTCTTTATCCTATTGCCTTCTGACAAATGTTTACGGTTTTCCAATAGTTTCACATAATTAGTACCGTTTCCTCATAGTACAGTGCAACGTGATGTCCGAAATGGCTGACAAAATTAGGTAACAACACGAAATATATGGAAGGCAATATAAGGTATATGTATAGCATGGAATTTGTGACCGTTGCTCGCTCGCTCCGCTCGCTCGTAAAAATCTAGTCCAACCCCACAACCGATCCGACACGTTAGCAAATTTGAAATATGTCGCCATCATATCGAATAATGAACGCAAGATGGATTGGTTTTAGGTTAGGCTATAGTTTTCGAGCAAGCGCAGCGAGCGAGAGACGCGTATAGGTGTGTCATAAACCAACGGTTTGGCACATACGGACATTGAAATATTCGCACCAGCCCGAGGAGCCGGAAGTATTTATCCTATTGCCTACCGACACATGTTTACAGTTTATGAATAGTTTCACATAAATAGTACTATTTCCTCATAGTACAGTGCAATGTGATGTCCGAAATGGCTGACAAAATTAGGTAATAACACGAAATATATGGAAGGCAATATAAGGTATATGTATAGCTTGGAAATTGTGACCGTTGCTCGCTCGCTCCGCTCGCTCGTAAAAATCTAGTCCAACCTCACAACCGATCCCACACGTTCGCAAATTTGAATTATGTCGCCACCATATCGAATAATGTACGGAAGATGGATTGGTTTTAGGTTAGGCTATAGCCTTCGTGCGATCGCAGCGAACGAGAGACGCGTAAAGGTGTGTCACAAACCATCGGTTTGGCACATACGGACATTGATATATTCGCACCAGCCCGAGGAGCCGGAAGTCTTTATCCTATTGCCTTCTGACAAATGTTTACGGTTTACCAATAGTTTCACATAATTAGTACCGTTTCCTCATAGTACAGTGCAACGTGATGTCCGAAATGGCTGACAAAATTAGGTACAAGCACGAAATATATGCAAGACAATATATGGTATATGTATAGCTTGGAAATTGTGACCGTTGCTCGCTCGCTCCGCTCGCTCGTAAAAATCTAGTCCAACCCCACAACCGATCCGACATGTTCGCAAATTTGAAAAGTGTCGCCATCATATCGAATAATGAACGCAAGATGGATTGGTTTTAGGTTAGGCTATAGTTTTCGAGCGAGCGCAGCGAGCGAGAGACGCGTATAGGTGTGTCATAAACCAACGGTTTGGCACATACGGACATTGAAATATTCGCACCAGCCCGAGGAGCCGGAAGTATTTATCCTATTGCCTACCGACACATGTTTACAGTTTATGAATAGTTTCACATAAATAGTACTATTTCCTCATAGTACAGTGCAATGTGATGTCCGAAATGGCTGACAAAATTAGGTAATAACACGAAATATATGGAAGGCAATATAAGGTATATGTATAGCTTGGAAATTGTGACCGTTGCTCGCTCGCTCCGCTCGCTCGTAAAAATCTAGTCCAACCTCACAAACGATCCCACACGTTCGCAAATTTGAAATATGTCGCCACCATATCGAATAATGAACGGAAGATGGATTGGTTTTAGGTTAGGCTATAGCTTTCGTGCGAGTGCAGCGAACGAGAGACGCGTAAAGGTGTGTCACAAACCATCGGTTTGGCACATACGGACATTGATATATTCGCACCAGCCCGAGGAACCGGAAGTCTTTATCCTATTGCCTTCTGACAAATGTTTACGGTTTTCCAATAGTTTCACATAATTAGTACCGTTTCCTCATAGTACAGTGCAATGTGATGTCCGAAATGGCTGACAAAATTAGGTAATAACACGAAATATATGGAAGGCAATATAAGGTATATGTATAGCTTGGAAATTGTGACCGTTGCTCGCTCGCTCCGCTCGCTCGTAAAAATCTAGTCCAACCTCACAAACGATCCCACACGTTCGCAAATTTGAAATATGTCGCCACCATATCGAATAATGAACGGAAGATGGATTGGTTTTAGGTTAGGCTATAGCTTTCGTGCGATCGCGGCGAACGAGAGACGCGTAAAGGTGTGTCACAAACCATCGGTTTGGCACATACGGACATTGATATATTCGCACCAGCCCGAGGAGCCGGAAGTCTTTATCCTATTGCCTTCTGACAAATGTTTACGGTTTACCAATAGTTTCACATAATTAGTACCGTTTCCTCATAGTACAGTGCAACGTGATGTCCGAAATGGCTGACAAAATTAGGTACAAGCACGAAATATATGCAAGACAATATATGGTATATGTATAGCTTGGAAATTGTGACCGTTGCTCGCTCGCTCCGCTCGCTCGTAAAAATCTAGTCCAACCCCACAACCGATCCGACATGTTCGCAAATTTGAAATATGTCGCCATCATATCGAATAATGAACGCAAGATGGATTGGTTTTAGGTTAGGCTATAGTTTTCGAGCGAGCGCAGCGAGCGAGAGACGCGTATAGGTGTGTCATAAACCAACGGTTTGGCACATACGGACATTGAAATATTCGCACCAGCCCGAGGAGCCGGAAGTATTTATCCTATTGCCTACCGACACATGTTTACAGTTTATGAATAGTTTCACATAAATAGTACTATTTCCTCATAGTACAGTGCAATGTGATGTCCGAAATGGCTGACAAAATTAGGTAATAATACGAAATATATGGAAGGCAATATAAGGTATATGTATAGCTTGGAAATTGTGACCGTTGCTCGCTCGCTCCGCTCGCTCGTAAAAATCTAGTCCAACCTCACAACCGATCCCACACGTTCGCAAATTTGAAATATGTCGCCACCATATCGAATAATGAACGGAAGATGGATTGGTTTTAGGTTAGGCTATAGCTTTCGTGCGAGTGCAGCGAACGAGAGACGCGTAAAGGTGTGTCACAAACCATCGGTTTGGCACATACGGACATTGATATATTCGCACCAGCCCGAGGAACCGAAAGTCTTTATCCTATTGCCTTCTGACAAATGTTTACGGTTTACCAATAGTTTCACATAATTAGTACCGTTTCCTCATAGTACAGTGCAACGTGATGTCCGAAATGGCTGACAAAATTAGGTAATAACACGAAATATATGGAAGGCAATACAAGGTATATGTATAGCTTGGAAATTGTGACCGTTGCTCGCTCGCTCCGCTCGCTCGTAAAAATCTAGTCCAACCCCACAACCGATCCGACACGTTCGCAAATTTGAAATATGTCGCCATCATATCGAATAATGAACGCAAGATGGATTGGTTTAAGGTTAGGCTATAGTTTTCGAGCAAGCGCAGCGAGCGAGAGACGCGTATAGGTGTGTCATAAACCAACGGTTTGGCACATACGGACATTGAAATATTCGCACCAGCCCGAGGAGCCGGAAGTATTTATCCTATTGCCTACCGACACATGTTTACAGTTTATGAATAGTTTCACATAAATAGTACTATTTCCGCATAGTACAGTGCAATGTGATGTCCGAAATGGCTGACAAAATTAGGTAATAACACGAAATATATGGAAGGCAATATAAGGTATATGTATAGCTTGGAAATTGTGACCGTTGCTCGCTCGCTCCGCTCGCTTGTAAAAATCTAGTCCAACCTCACAACCGATCCCACACGTTCGCAAATTTGAAATATGTCGCCACCATATCGGATAATGAACGGAATATGGATTGGTTTTAGGTTAGGCTATAGCTTTCGTGCGAGCGCAGCGAACGAGAGACGCGTAAAGGTGTGTCACAAACCATCGGTTTGGCACATACGGACATTGATATATTCGCACCAGCCCGAGGAGCCGGAAGACTTTATCCTATTGCCTTCTGACAAATGTTTACGGTTTACCAATAGTTTCACATAATTAGTACCGTTTCCTCATAGTACAGTGCAACGTGATGTCCGAAATGGCTGACAAAATTAGGTACAAGCACGAAATATATGCAAGACAATATATGGTATATGTATAGCTTGGAAATTGTGACCGTTGCTCGCTCGCTCCGCTCGCACGAAAAAATCTAGTCCAATCTCACAACCGATCCGACACGTTCGCAAATTTGAAATATGTCGCCATCATATCGAATAATGAACGCAAGATGGATTGGTTTTAGGTTAGGCTATAGTTTTCGAGCGAGCGCCGCGAGCGAGAGACGCGTAAAGGTGTGTCATAAACCAACGGTTTGGCACATACGGACATTGAAATATTCGCACCAGCCCGAGGAGCCGGAAGTCTTTATCCTACTGCCTTCTGACAACTGTTTACGGTTTACCAATAGCTTCACAAAATTAGTACCGTTTCCTCAAAGTACAGTGCAATGTGATGTCCGAAATGGCTGACAAAATTAGGTACTAGCACGAAATATATGCAAGGCAATATATGGTATATGTATAGCTTGGAATTTGTGACCGTTGCTCGCTCGCTCCGCTCGCTCGTAAAAATATAGTCCACCCTCACAACCGATCCGACACGTTCGCAAATTTGAAATATGTCGCCAGCATATCGAATAATGAACGGAAGATGGCTTGGTTTTAGGTTAGGCTATAGCTTTCGTGCGAGCGCAGCGAGCGAGAGACGCGTAAAGGTGTGTCACAAACCAACGGTTTGGCACATACAGACATTGAAATATTCGCACCAGCCCGAGGAGCCGGAAGTCTTTATCCTATTGCCTACCGACACATGTTTACAGTTTATGAGTAGCTTCACATAATTAGTGCTATTTCCACATAGTACAGTGCAATGTGATGTCCGAAATGGCTGACAAAATTAGGTACTAGCACGAAATATATGCAAGGCAATATATGGTATATGTATAGCTTGGAAATTGTGACCGTTGCTCACTCGCTCCGCTCGCTCGTAAAAATCTAGTCCAACCTCACAACCGATCCGACACGTTCGCAAATTTGAAATATGTCGCCACCATATCAAATAATGAACGGAAGATGGATTGGTTTTAGGTTAGGCTATAGCTCTCGTGCGAGCGCAGCGAGCGAGAGACGCGTAAAGGTGTGTCACAAACCAACGGTTTGGCACATACGGACATTGAAATATTCGCACCAGCCCGAGGAGCCGGAAGTCTTTATCCTATTGTCTTCTGACAAATGTTTACGGTTTACCAATAGTTTCACAAAATTAGTACCGTTTCCTCATAGTACAGTGCAATGTGATGTCCGAAATGGCTGACAAAATTAGGTACTAGCACGAAATACATGCAAGGCAATATATGGTATATGTATAGCTTGGAATTTGTGACCGTTGCTCGCTCGCTCCGCTCGCTCGTAAAAATCTAGTCCACCCTCACAACCGATCCGACACGTTCGCAAATTTGAAATATGTCGCCATCATATGAAATACTGATCGCAATATGGATTGGATTTAGGTTAGTCTATAGCTTTCGTGCGAGCGCAGCGAGCGAGAGACGCGTAAAGGTGTGTCACAAACCAACGGTTTGGCACATACGGACATTGAAATATTCGCACCAGCCCGAGGAGCCGGAAGTATTTATCCTGTTGCCTACCGACACATGTTTACAGTTTATGAATAGTTTCACATAAATAGTACCATTTCCACATAGTACACTGCAATGTGATGTCCGAAATGGATGACAAAATTAGGTACTAGCACGAAATATATGCAAGGCAATATATGGTATATGTATAGCTTGGAAATTGTGACGGTTGCTCGCTCGCTCCGCTCGCTCGTAAAAATCTAGCCCAACCTCACAACCGATCCGACACGTTCGCAAATTTGAAATATGTCGCCATCATATCGAATAATGAACGCAAGATGGATTGGTTTTAGGTTAGGCTATAGTCTTCGTGCAAGCGCAGCGAGCGAGAGACGCGTATAGGTGTGTCATAAACCAACGGTTTGGCACATACGGACATTGAAATATTCGCACCAGCCCGAGGAGCCGGAAGTATTTATCCTATTGCCTACCGACACATGTTTACAGTTTATGAATAGTTTCACATAAATAGTACTATTTCCTCATAGTACAGTGCAATGTGATGTCCGAAATGGCTGACAAAATTAGGTACAAGTACGAAATATATGCAAGACAATATATGGTATATGTATAGCTTGGAAATTGTGACCGTTGCTCGCTCGCTCCGCTCGCTCGTAAAAATCTAGTCCAACCTCACAACCGATCCGACACGTTCGCAAATTTGAAATATGTCGCCACCATATCGAATAATGAACGGAAGATGGATTGGTTTTAGGTTAGGCTACAGTTTTCGTGCGAGCGCCGCGAGCGAGAGACGCGTATAGGTGTGTCATAAACCAACGGTTTGGCACATACGGACATTGAAATATTCGCACCAGCCCGAGGAGCCGAAAGTATTTATCCTATTGCCCACCGACACATGTTTACAGTTTATGAATAGTTTCACATAAATAGTACTATTTCCTCATAGTACAGTGCAATGTGATGTCCGAAATGGCTGACAAAATTAGGTAATAACACGAAATATATGGAAGGCAATATAAGGTATATGTATAGCTTGGAAATTGTGACCGTTGCTCGCTCGCTCCGCTCGCTCGTAAAAATCTAGTCCAACCTCACAACCGATCCCACACGTTCGCAAATTTGAAATATGTCGCCACCATATCGAATAATGAACGGAAGATGGATTGGTTTTAGGTTAGGCTATAGCTTTCGTGCGAGCGCAGCGAACGAGAGACGCGTATAGATGTGTCATAAACCAACGGTTTGGCACATACGGACATTGAAATATTCGCACCAGCCCGAGGAGCCGGAAGTATTTATCCTATTGCCTACCGACACATGTTTACAGTTTATGAATAGTTTCACATAAATAGTACTATTTCCTCATAGTACAGTGCAATGTGATGTCCGAAATGGCTGACAAAATTAGGTAATAACACGAAATATATGGAAGGCAATATAAGGTATATGTATAGCTTGGAAATTGTGACCGTTGCTCGCTCGCTCCGCTCGCTCGTAAAAATCTAGTCCAACCTCACAACCGATCCGACACGTTCGCAAATTTGAAATATGTCGCCATCATATGAAATACTGAACGCAATATGGATTGGTTTTAGGTTAGTCTATAGCTTTCGTGCGAGCGCAGCGAGCGAGAGACGCGTAAAGGTGTGTCACAAACCAACGGTTTGGCACATACGGACATTGAAATATTCGCACCAGCCCGAGGAGCCGGAAGTATTTATCCTGTTGCCTACCGACACATGTTTACAGTTTATGAATAGTTTCACATAAATAGTACCATTTCCACATAGTACACTGCAATGTGATGTCCGAAATGGATGACAAAATTAGGTACTAGCACGAAATATATGCAAGGCAATATATGGTATATGTATAGCTTGGAAATTGTGACGGTTGCTCGCTCGCTCCCCGCTCGCTCGTAAAAATCTAGCCCAACCTCACAACCGATCCGACACGTTCGCAAATTTGAAATATGTCGCCATCATATCGAATAATGAACGCAAGATGGATTGGTTTTAGGTTAGGCTATAGTCTTCGTGCAAGCGCAGCGAGCGAGAGACGCGTATAGGTGTGTCATAAACCAACGGTTTGGCACATACGGACATTGAAATATTCGCACCAGCCCGAGGAGCCGGAAGTATTTATCCTATTGCCTACCGACACATGTTTACAGTTTATGAATAGTTTCACATAAATAGTACTATTTCCTCATAGTACAGTGCAATGTGATGTCCGAAATGGCTGACAAAATTAGGTACAAGTACGAAATATATGCAAGACAATATATGGTATATGTATAGCTTGGAAATTGTGACCGTTGCTCGCTCGCTCCGCTCGCTCGTAAAAATCTAGTCCAACCTCACAACCGATCCGACACGTTCGCAAATTTGAAAATATGTCGCCACCATATCGAATAATGAACGGAAGATGGATTGGTTTTAGGTTAGGCTACAGTTTTCGTGCGAGCCGCCGCGAGCGAGAGACGCGTATAGGTGTGTCATAAACCAACGCTTTGGCACATACGGACATTGAAATATTCGCACCAGCCCGAGGAGCCGAAAGTATTTATCCTATTTGCCCACCGACACATGTTTACAGTTTATGAATAGTTTCACATAAATAGTACTATTTCCTCATAGTACAGTGCAATGTGATGTCCGAAATGGCTGACAAAATTAGTAATAACACGAAATATATGGAAGGCAATATAAGGTATATGTATAGCTTGGAAATTGTGACCGTTGCTCGCTCGCTCCGCTCGCTCGTAAAAATCTAGTCCAACCTCACAACCGATCCCACACGTTCGCAAATTTGAAATATGTCGCCACCCATATCGAATAATGAACGGAAGATGGATTGGTTTTAGGTTAGGCTATAGCTTTCGTGCGAGCGCAGCGAACGAGAGACGCGTATAGGTGTGTCATAAACCAACGGTTTGGCACATACGGACATTGAAATATTCGCACCAGCCCGAGGAGCCGGAAGTATTTATCCTATTGCCTACCGACACATGTTTACAGTTTATGAATAGTTTCACATAAATAGTACTATTTCCTCATAGTACAGTGCAATGTGATGTCCGAAATGGCTGACAAAATTAGGTAATAACACGAAATATATGGAAGGCAATATAAGGTATATGTATAGCTTGGAAATTGTGACCGTTGCTCGCTCGCTCCGCTCGCTCGTAAAAATCTAGTCCAACCTCACAACCGATCCGACAACGTTCGCAAATTTGAAATATGTCGCCATCATATGAAATACTGAACGCAATATGGATTGGTTTTAGGTTAGTCTATAGCTTTCGTGCGAGCGCAGCGAGCGAGAGACGCGTAAGGTGTGTCACAAACCAACGGTTTGGCACATACGGACATTGAAATATTCGCACCAGCCCGAGGAGCCGGAAGTATTTATCCTGTTGCCTACCGACACATGTTTACAGTTTATGAATAGTTTCACATAAATAGTACCATTTCCACATAGTACACTGCAATGTGATGTCCGAAATGGATGACAAAATTAGGTACTAGCACGAAATATATGCAAGGCAATATATGGTATATGTATAGCTTGGAAATTGTGACGGTTGCTCGCTCGCTCCGCTCGCTCGTAAAAATCTAGCCCAACCTCACAACCGATCCGGACACGTTCGCAAATTTGAAATATGTCGCCATCATATCGAATAATGAACGCAAGATGGATTGGTTTTAGGTTAGGCTATAGTCTTCGAGCAAGCGCAGCGAGCGAGAGACGCGTATAGGTGTGTCATAAACCAACGGTTTGGCACATACGGGACATTGAAATATTCGCACCAGCCCGAGGAGCCGGAAGTATTTATCCTATTGCCTACCGACACATGTTTACAGTTTATGAATAGTTTCACATAAATAGTACTATTTCCTCATAGTACAGTGCAATGTGATGTCCGAAATGGCTGACAAAATTAGGTACAAGTACGAAATATATGCAAGACAATATATGGTAAATGTATAGCTTGGAAATTGTGACCGTTGCTCGCTCGCTCCGCTCGCTCGTAAAAATCTAGTCCAACCTCACAACCGATCCGACACGTTCGCAAATTTGAAATATGTCGCCGCCATATCGAATAATGAACGGAAGATGGATTGGTTTTAGGTTAGGCTACAGTTTTCCGTGCGAGCGCCGCGAGCGAGAGACGCGTATAGGTGTGTCATAAACCAACGCTTTGGCACATACGGACATTGAAATATCGCACCAGCCCGAGGAGCCGAAAGTATTTATCCTATTGCCCACCGACACATGTTTACAGTTTATGAATAGTTTCACATAAATAGTACTATTTCCTCATAGTACAGTGCAATGTGATGTCCGAAATGGCTGACAAAATTAGGTAATAACACGAAATATATGGAAGGGCAATATAAGGTATATGTATAGCTTGGAA